>NC_090652.1:281074709-281239709 GCF_040937935.1 Hyperolius riggenbachi | reverse complement strand
CATAATAATCACTTCTATAGATACTTTGAATACTGGTAATTATTAACAAACTGCTCCCCATCCCCTTCTTGCACCTCTGACACTGTAGTTGCCATTGGCAAGTTTTGGTGCGCCGTATCAATTGTTATGTATAGAGTGCTTGGGGGGGGGGGGGGGGCATTGTAAAACTTGCACCGGGGCCTACAACTCCTTAGCTACGCCACTGCTCACACTGTCCTAAACTAAGACACTTTTCTTTTTCCTGGAGTCTTAATAGGTAACCGCAGGTTTATCTGCAGAAATCATACGTTTGAATACATTAATTCTCTCCGTAAGGTTTCGTATGGCCTTCAAATTTCCTCTGTGCTCCGAGAAAAAAAAATGCTCCTCTATTCATAAGGAGGTTTCAGATCTTATTGACAGCGGATTATAATTAATGATCAGATGCTAACGATGGAAGCGGACTGGTGCTGTCATTAATCCGGCTCAGTGAAGCCAGGCTCCGGCCAGCACGACAAGTAGCTGCCACTGGCTTTCCTTTAATTACTTAACGACTCTCGGATTCTTCTCTGCCTCCGCTCACCAGTCACTGCGGCCTGCGAAGCAAAATAAACCATATGCACAAAACCTGATCAAGCAGAGGAGAGACATCAAACAGCAACGCCAAAGCACGCTTTCTGTTCAGAAGGCTCCGCAGACGAGACGACTGATGCCAGCCAAGAGTCGGGAGATGGACACCTGGAGGTGGAAGGACAATGGGACCTGATTTCTGGAGCTTCCAGGCCTGGACTCTACTGGAGAATAGAAATGGTCAACAAGATGCTAATAATTTCAAGCTGATTCAAATTTTATGCAAATATATGCAACCTGGAATTTGACCAATGCAATGTAGAAGCTTAAAGCAGAATATAACCCTGCATTTCAACTTTGCTCTAAAACATTATTTACAGCATATTATATGCAACCAGCATTTTTTTTTTACTAGACCAGCATTGGAAGGATTACACACAGAGCTTTAAAGTTTCTTGGATAGAAATGCAGAAATTCGAAGTTTAGATGGATACATTTAAATAAACACAATGTAACAAGTGGTGAATGTTACACACTCTCTGGCTGTCCTCCAGCTCCTGCACAGTCAGAGAGAGTGAGTCACATTCCTCACTTGTTACATTGTGTTTACATAAATGTATCTATCTAAACTTCGGATGCGTCCGCATTTCTATCCAAGGAACTTTAAAGCTCTGTGTGTAACCCTTCCAATGCTGGTCTAGTAAAAAAAAAATGCTGGTTGCATATACTATGCTGTAAATAATGTTTTAGAGCAAAGTTGAAATACAGGGTTATATTCCGTTTTTAAAGTGACACTGAAGCAAAAAAAAAAAAAAAATTGGATATAATGAATTGTATGTGTAGTACAGATGATTAATAAAACATTAGTAGCAAAGAAAAGAGTCTCATATTTTTACTTCTATAGCTTTTTTTTTTATAACATTGCATCATTCTGTCATATTTTCAATTACTAACAGCACTCTGTATTTTAAACTGTGAAACAGAGCAGGGCTAATAACCCTTGAACTCCCTTGCCTTATCTCAAGCTGTCTCTCACTGTTTCATTGCTGTATAAGTGCTTCAGAAAATAGGAGTGTCTCTGACCGAAGTTATGTCGGAGAGCTCAGAGAAGCTCCTATGCATAGATGACAACTGTTTTTTTTTTACTCTTCCTGTACTGGAAACAATAAGAGACTCTTTCCTTTGCTACTAATGTTCTATTTCTTAGCTGTTCTACACATACAATTCATTATATCATAAGTTTATTTTCACATCAGATTCCCCTTTAAGCAGACCTGAACTCAGAACTTCCTCTCAGCTCTAAAAGATAAGCAACTGCATAATACCTTTAAAGAAAATGTTTCTTTGTTACAGCTGATACACATCCTGCAATACATCTGCAGTGTATCTACTTCCTGCTTTCATGGCAGAAGACCATGTTTACATATTAGCTATGTCTGCCAAGGACTTGTGATTACTTGAAGATGAGGGGGTATTAGACAGGCTCTTCTCTCTAAAAACACACAGGGTGCATTTCTCTCTGTGTTCCTTGTGCTCTGTGCAAGAGATCAGGTTCACTTTAAATGGTAGAACTCCAACTGCGTATATCAGCATAAAACAAACATAACATTTACATAAAGCCACAGAAGTTTTCTCCTAGGTAATATTTTAACACATTGTCAATAAAATGCCTTAAGCCGACAGCAAGCAACAAAATACTCCAAATAAATGTGACAGTACTTTTTCACCTACCCTTTTGTACTTACAGGTATCATTATCAATTGAAGAGTGCTAAAAAGTTGTTTTATATTATCTACAAGGAGAAAAATTAAATTGAATAGGAGCCATGGACTTGATGCACAAACGTGGGGTAATATCACCGAGCACAGAAACGTCAATATTACCCTTACTACCTGTAGAGTGTACTGTTGACGCAGGTTGTTTTGGCGCACAGAGCTGTGGTGGATGGTGGAATTCATGACAACCTACATGTGGGACTCTCTGGCTACCTCTGCTGAGGGTGGAGTCTCACTGGCCAAGGACGAGTCTTGATAGCCCACATGCTGCTGCATCTGACATTAGCATAGGAAGACAGTTTTTAAAATCCAGTGAAAATCCCATTCATTGTAAATGATATATTCCATGCAATATGATTTACAAAAAAATACAGGACTGAACTAAGGCTAGTTGCTGCCAGATTTTTATTTACAACAACAACTGGACATCAAATAAGCAGAAAACACTGTAAAATTGATCTCTTGACATAATCGGCCTCGTCTTTATGCCTTTGAACAGCGTCAATTCCATGTTTGAGTTTAAATAAATATCACAAAGCGAATATTGCGGCTCCGGATCCTTCGCAAACGTCTCGAGCAGCCACTCAGAGCCGCTCCTTGACTCGATTCCAACTTGAAAGTACTTTAAAAATGTAAATCACTACAACAATTTTAAATCACTCTCTATACGGCTCTCGGTGATTTAAAATAATTGAAGCCGCTCGGATTTTTTATGTGTCCTTGAATTTACAAATGATCCCGCTTCAGAGCATGTGCAGACATTCCGAATTACTGAAGCTCCACAAATGTTTCATTACTCATCTCTCCGCGCAGAAACCGACGAGAGCCTCGGAATTTGGGCAATTGATGTGATTTGAAAAAGGAGATGAAAGTATCTTGTGTAAATTTTACAGTTGCTTCAGATTTTTGTCTTCTTTTATTTATTTAGTTTCTTTCAATAGTTACTGTAAGTCTGTGTTCCTTTGCTAAAAAAATATATAAAAATAAAATAAATAAGGGCAGAAAAGAAAACTGCAATCTCACCGTCTTTATTATTGGTATCGCATATTCGAATGATGGCAATTTCAGTCTAGTTAAAAGGGTCTTTACACAAGTCTCACAGTAAGGTAAGTCAGGTATGTGGAATCATAGAAACTCTTTTCCATCCGCACTAGCTTGGAATTGAACCACCAAGGGTGGGAAAGGGTAATGATAAGAGCAGGGGAAGGGGGGTGGCTGGGGAAGAGGGGTGCGCGGGGTGACTATAAATCATAGGCATACCTCCCAGAAAACTTTAACGGACCTCCTTCATATTCATATCTCGACGACCCCCCTCCCCTCCTCTGAAATAGGCCAGCCCCCCATGCAAGGTTTGGAAACCCCTCCCCCACACACGCCTGTGTGGGCTAATAAAAAACATGGTGCCCGTTGTGTGTGCAGCTCCCAAATTCCACCCCCCCCCCCTCAAAATCGTGCAGAGCGGTTGCAACAAAGCTTTATACTTTACCTCATCTCAGCAATGGGACTATTGCCCTTCAAGCAAGTAACAGGCATCAGGGGACACAAGGTGATAGGCTGCACAGTAGCTACACCGCCAGGATGAGGTAAAGTATGAAGCCGCTGCTCTGCACCCTAGGACTGGGCGTCCTTACCCCCTGTGCTTCCCCTGCAGCCCCCACTGTGGCAGAGGGGCATGGGGGCTGTGTCCTGAGGTGCAGAGCAGCAGCAGGGGCTACATACTATATGTGCCAGCACTCATATAAGTGCTTCCATCATGACTTTGCTTACCAATAACACATTAGGCTACAACAGCACCGGTTCTGTAAGTGGAGGTTCATATATCAGAGGAAAGGTGAGAATCTTGAGCCCCCCCCCACCCTCCCATAACTCTGAACTCCCCCAGTAGACACGCCCCATGGAAATGGTGATTTTAGAACCAGGTTTGCAGATAAGTTATACTGTTTTCAGTTGGCAATTTCTTAACCATTTCAGCCCATGGGGATTTTTCACCTTATGCATCAGAGCAATTTTCACCTCCCATTAATTCGCTAACAACTTTATCACTACTTAACACAATTTATTGATCTATATCTTGTTTTTTCCACCACTAATTAGGCTTTCTTTGGGTGGTACATTTTTGCTAAGAATTATTTTTTTATAAATGCATTTTAACAGGATTAATATTTCTCAGTTTTCGTCCATTATAGCTTTAAAATAATCCACGCTACCATAATTAAAACCTATGTATTTTATTTGCCCGTTTGTCTCGGTTGAGACACCATTTACATTTTGTCCCTATCACACTGTATGGCGCCAATATTTTATTTGGAAATAAAGGTGCATTTTTTACGTTTTGCGTCCATCACTATTTACAAGCTTATAATTTAAAAAATGTTCGTAGTATTCCCCCTTCAAATGCATATTTAAAAAGTTCAGACCCTTAGGTAACTATTTATGTCTTTTTGTATTTTTTTTTCCATTAAAATCTTTATTTGGGTAATATTTTGGTGTGGGAAATAAACAGTTAATTTTTAATGTTATTATATGTGTAATTTGTAATGTAAAAAATATGTGGATGTAGTTTTACTATTTGGCCACAAGATGACCACCTTGAGTTTTTTTTCCTCCTTGTGCTTCTCACTAAGCGGAAGCATAAAGAGGAAGCGGAAAATTTTACATGCAGAAAGACTGAAGCCTCTAGTAAGAGCGCTTCGGTTTTTGTGCTGGGGACACGGATCAGTGATCGGGAACCATGTTCCCGTTCACTGATCCCAGGGCTACCGGGGGACAGTACGGAACACGGGGGGGGGGCGCAAGGGAGCACGACACCGCAGCACTGCAGCAGAGCAGCCGCCTGGACGTGAGCATCACGTCCTGGCGGTATAAATGGTTAATATTTCCCACTTCCAGCTGTTGCTCCAGTTGCATTTTAATTACACTGACCACATAGGCAGACACAGGAAAAATCATAAATTATTACACTGACCACTTAGGGGGACACAAGACCAGCCAACCATTGCACTCACCACATTGGGGGAACAAAGGCAGGTGATGTTGGAACAGCCAATCATTACACTGATCACATAAGGGACACAGGAACAGCCAATGGCTTTTCCTGTGTCCCCCTATATGGTCAGTGTATTTTAATGCAAATGAATTACACTTATACTTTAACTACAGTAGATATCCTGTAAAATTTCAATCATCAGTGTGCTATAAGCCAGCAGTTCTGGAAGTATGCTTAAAAATATCCCAAGCTGAGAAGGATATGGAGGCTGCCATATTTATTTCCTTTTACTCAATACCAGTTGCCTGACAGTCCTGCTGTTCTTGCATGTCAGTAGTGTCTGAATCACACACCTGAAACAAGAATGCAGCAAATCTTATCAGATTTTTGGCAAACAAACCTGATATGCATGCTTGTTCAGGGTCTGTGGCTAAAAGTATTAGAGACAGGGGATCAGCAGGATAGCCAGGTAATTGGTATTGTTTAAAAGAAAATAAATATGTCAGCCTTCATATGTTTCTCACCTCGGGTTCCCTTTCAGGGATGCTCGGGTAGTGCTTTTCATTACCCGTCCGGATCCGGATCCGGGTACCCAGATATCCGGATCCGATTCAGTTATCTGGATCCGACCTTGCGGATATCCGGATCGGATCCGGATATCCGACCAAATTACCCGCGGGTACCCGACCTATTCGGGTATCCGGATAGAAAAACCGGAAGTGCCCTTTAAATAGCTTTTAAAGGGGTTTTTAGGGTAAATGATGCATGTAGCATCATGTTTTTTTTAAAGGGAAACACTAATTAAAAAATTGTTGGACCTAACATGAAAAAAAAAAAAAAGCAGTCAATTAACATCAGGCCTAGGTTCCAGACAGCAGTCGTGCAGCCCACATTGTGTCCAAAGTCCAATCGCACAACTGGGACATGACAGTTTTCAGCCCAGACACCTCCAAAAAATGACACTGCAATTGTGTTTTGGGTTGACTATAGGTGGCGGTATCAGCAGCAGTGGCCTGTGGCACCGTGGCGGCCAGATTGGGGAGGTGAAGATTTCCCTGCGGCCTGAATGGGATGCTGCGGCTTTTCTCCCTGTGGCGGTTGGGGGTTGAGTGGTGCGGCTGGTGGTAGCGGCAGAAGGATGTGGGTTCCGTATTCCACGGCCACTGTCTGCAATGCTGATCCTCCATGCCAAACCCACCGACGCATCCTCCTCCTCAGAGTCAGAGCTGACATCCCCATCCTGCGGATGGTAGTCATGGCCCTTCATCCCATCATCAACATCATACCCCCCCTCCTCAAAACCCAGAACATCCTCCTCAAACTCCTTTGCGGCGCCTTGAGCGAAAAGCTCGCTGACTGAGGGTAGGCTGCCCGCTGGGGTCGACACTGACACGGCAGACCTTCTAAGGGTGGCCGTAATGTTGCTCCCTGTCCACTTGCCCTTGCTGCCTCTCCCCCGCCTGCCGGTGCCAGCAGACATAGTACAACTTATACGTGATGATGTCACCAGATGATGTGGGGTACTTTTACTTTAATAAAATCGGGGTTGGACTTTACATCAAATCAGCACAGAGTGACAAACCGCAGAGTAGAGGACAGACAGTGCACACTGTGTTATGGTGGCGGGTACACACGGTGCGTTCCCGCACTCGATTTCCCACTCGATTCCCGTCGACTCAATTATTTCCGACATGTCCGATTTGCGTTTCGATGGATCGTTAGGCAGATTTGCATGTAAAGTATGCCAAATCAACCTAACGATCCATCGAAACGCAAATCGGACATGTTAGAAATAATCGAGTCGACGGGAATCGAGTGGGAAATCGAGTGCGGGAACGCCACCATAACAACTAACTGCAGTACTAACTACAATACAATAACACAGTAATCATCCTATTCCCTATACTGTCCTGCTGGCTTGCACAGACACAGACAGGACCTAACTGAGTGAATGAAAGCAAACAATTACAGCAATAGAACAATAGTGTAGTGAAGGTGTTTAGCACTCAAAGCTTTAGGTTTATCACCGTATACAGCACTTGCTAAGCCAGCAGTGGAGCAAGTCTGTCAGTGACCAGCCAGCCACACAAGCAAAAAACAATCTGTCTCATCATGCCAGCCCTCCTTACTATACAGGGGGGCTGGCCAGGGTTCCCTTCTGTGATTGGGTACCAGGGCTTAGGCTGGGAGGCCTCTGATTGGCTCAATGAGGTCAGGTGGGGGTGGCCAGGGTTCCCCTCTGTGATTGGTTGCAAGGGCTTCTGCTGGGAGCCCTCTGATTGGCTGGGAGCCCTCTGATTGGCTCAATGACATCATCTCCTTAGTTACACTATCCGGATCCGGATATCTGGATGGATATCCGCGGGTACCCGGATTATGCGACCAGATATCCGGATAGAATCCGGATAGCGCTATCCAGATAGTGGCCCAGGTATCCGGATCCGGATCCCTGTTCCCTTTAACCCTCAAGAGTAACAAAGGAATAATTAGCATGGGTCCTCCTACTGTCTAAGTGATGCATTATGGGTGTTGCGTTTTGAAGGACCTGCAAATGGTTTTTGTTTTAAAGAGAATCTGAAGCGAGAATGAAAATCTCGCTGATTCTCTTATATATAGCAGGGGCATGTTTGCCCCTGCTAAAACGCCGCTAAACCGGTTCCTTACCCCCCAAATCCCCCCTGCAAAATCCACGACCAACTTGGTCGTGGATTTTGCTGCTGCTGGAGGCAGAGCTAATGGCTGTAGCTCTGCCTCTCAGCGCGTCTATCAGGCGGCGGATCTCCGCCTCTCCCCGCCCCTCTCAGTGAAGGAAGACTGAGAGGGGCGGGGAGAGGCGGCGGCGATCAGCGCTGACAGACGCGCTGAGAGGCAGGGCTATAGCCGTTAGCTCTGCCTCACCAGGAAGTGATCCCCGCGATGCACGGAGGGGATTTGGGGGGTAAGGGACCCCCGTTCAGCTGCGGTATAGCGGCATTTTAGCAGGGGCAAACATGCCCCTGCTATATATAAGAGAATCAGCGAGATTTATTCTCGCTTCAGATTCTCTTTAAGAGCCAATTTCATAAATTGGATAAAAAAGCAGAACAACAGTTTACTGTACTCTGTTGGGGTTCGTTCACACTGGAGGTGCTTTTGGAGTTTTTTAAGCGCTGGCATGGTGATTTTTCCAAATCTCCCTGAAAGCGCTTGTGCAATGATTCTCTATGAGAACGTTCACATCGCATCGGTTCGTTTCCGATCCGCTCAGAGAAGTGCTGCATGGACCATTTTTGAGGCAATTGCCTCAATGGAAGGTATAGGAAAAACACAAAATGTTTCCAAAAACGCTTTGTGCAGCGATTGCGTTCACTTTTTTAAGAATAAATACATGCGTCAAAAAACGCCCAACACAAATGCAACCGCGAACGGAACGCAATGTGAACAAGGCCTAAATTAGATTTTCCAATCAGGAAAGAGAAAAAAAAACCCAAAACAACAAAAACTGTTCTGGGGAATGCCAATGACAAATACCTTCTGCACCATGTAAACGAGTGGCAGCGCCTCCTGCTGGCCTGTCCCAGGGAGTTGGCCTGGAGTGCACCGTGCAGTTGGCTGGCAGCAATGTGCCATGTTAGCAGTTTGTACATAGCTGGGATGACTTCTCAGTGATAACATCCTGGCAGGAATGAAACAGCGAGGCCTCTAGTCCATAAAGCGGCACTACCTGCCCAGACTCGCTCACACTGATTGCATTTTAAAACCTTGTGAAGATTCGTAGCTTTCCTGGAAGTGAAAATGAATGTGATGTGAAGATTTGACACAAGTGGGATAATTTGATAACAAAGAGTAACGGTGTGCTGTAACTTGGGAGAAGAGACGCTATAAAAGAAAAGGAAAATCAGCACTAAACACAGTCCGCCCCATGCAGCCTATTATCTGCTGTATGTGCTCCAAGTCTCACCAAAAGGGAAAGGGAATTGAGAGGATTGTGATGGGAAGGGGAGGGGGAGCTATATATATCTTTGCATTTCATGTACATACTTTTTGAAGTAAATATACCTGGCTGGCTGGTACCTGTAGTTACTTTTCCAAATCAATTTTAGGGCTAGTTCCCAATGCAAGATGTTTTTTAAGCACTGATTTTAAAAGCTCTTGCTATTGCAATGCTATGAGGGATTTTTACAAAATCACATTGCTCCAGTCAGAACACACACATTGGATAACATTAGCAAGAGCTTTGAAAATCGCAAAGTGCTCAGAAAAACTCTTGTAGTGTGAGCAAGCCCTTACTGGGAACATGGGTGTCCTAGCTCCACCTCCAACCACACCCTGAAGTAGTCAGAGCAGAGCTGGGAGGGGACAACAACCAGTCCCTCCTTGTGAGCACTGACCTCATATGCCCCACCCACTTCTGAAAGATTAACTCTTTGTGGGCAGCTCGGCAGCTACAGCTCAGTCTCATAATGGCACCATCTTTCAAAAGATAGAATCAGCGCTCAGGCCTAAGTTCAATTATACAGTTCTCTGAAGTGTGCAAAATGGCCCTGCACACTGACTCCCCCTTTCATTTGGGGACTCAACAGATGTTGCAGCCGTTCAGGGCCTGTCAGAGCTTCTGGGATATAGGCTACCCCAAAGCCTCTCTGGCACCCTGCGTCTCACCACTCTGTGGAACAAAAAACTCTCATCGTGTAAAAGCATTTCAACTTTTTATTCACGGGCATTAAAAAAATTGTATAGAATTTAAAGAACTTTAAAAACAAATAAAATGATTAACCTCCTTGGCGGTAATCCCGAGCTGAGCTCGGGGTATGCCGCCGGAGGTCGCCGCTCAGGCCCTGCTGGGCCGATTTGAGTTCTGAAAAAAGCAGCACACGCAGCCGGCACTTTGCCAGCCGCGTGTGCTGCCCGATCGCCGCCGCTCCGCGGCGATCCGCCGCGTGCAGCGGCGAAAGAGGGTCCCCCCAGCCGCCCGAGCCCAGCGCAGCCGGAACAAACAGTTCCGGCCGGCGCTAGGGGCTGGATCGGGCGGCTCTGACGTCAGGACGTCGACTGACGTCCATGACGTCACTCCGCTCGTCGCCATGGCGACGAGGAAAGCGAAACAAGATAGGCCGCTCATTGCGGCCTATCTTGTTACTTTCGATTGCCGGAGGCGATCGAAAGTACGCTTCCGGAGCGCCCTCTAGTGGGCTTTCATGCAGCCAACTTTCAGTTGGCTGCATGAAATATATTTTTTTTTAATTTAAAAAAAACCCTCCCGCAGCCTCCCTGGCAAAATAAATAAACCGCCAGGGAGGTTAATCAGCCACAGCAACTCCCTCTGAGTACATCAATATTACTGAGTGGGTACGGCTATAACGCTGATCCCAGGGATTGCACCAAGCAGCTGTGCTAAGCTAGTATGCAGAGCGGGGCTTGTGTGTGAAACAGCCACTGGCTGATAGCCTCTCAATGCTCGCATGCAGCCACTATCCGAATAAAATCAGTCCAGCTTGTGTCAAACAAGCTGCATCTAGCCTAACAGCCTAATGTGGCCGAACTCCTCTTCATAAATGGTAAGCAATTTTTTAAAACACAGTAAACATGGCAGGACAATGGAGTCCCTTCCGGTAGGTGTGCAAGATGACAGATTCTTAGTGGACACTTGTTCAGGTGCCGCTCAGGCAATATGTCTGGCTTGTGTACAAGACTTTATATGACTGCACATTGGCATCTCCACTTCGCTCATATTCACATGCCTAGGGCGCGTGCATGAAATATGGGCGCAAGGAATAATGGGTGCAGGTGAAGCCGTTATAAGTCTAAACAATAAATACCATTGTGAGTTGGGCGCCAGATGAAAAATAAATTTTTAGAGTTGTAATGATGATAGTAAAACATTGGAAAGCTTTACTGATATTTTACTACAACTAATCCTACCCCTTCTCTCACACAGAAGCATTCCCCCCGACGCCTAACCTTAAAATGGAAGCAAGGACATTTTGCAAATATGGTTAATACGGAGCCCAGGGCAGACATTTAGGCGGCCAATAAATATTGTTTGTCAACATTAGAACATTGAAGTTTTGAGATATGCTATCATTTTCAAACTTACAATGTAATAGTTTTTGTCATATTATTTCGTTTGTATGTACAAATTTTAAGTTATCAAATATGTTATCGTTTCTACATTTGTAAAGTGTTTGTGCAGAGGGGAACTGTTAGGGTTAGGAGTCAGGATGGGTGTTTGTTAGGGTTAGGCAACACCAGGGGGGTCTTAGAATTAGGCACCCCTGGGGGTCTTATGTTTATGCACCACTGAGGGGGTCTAATGCTGGGGATACACGGTACGTTTCTGTACCGTGTATCGACCAGCTGATCCAGACAGCTGATAATATTCAGCTGGCCCGATCATGCCGCTCGACCCCCGCCCGCTTGATTCCCGCCGACGGACAATCGCAGCGGTGATAAGGAAGCGCCGGCAGGGACGAGCGACAATCGATCCGCGTGCACACGCGGACAAGCGAGGATGCGGCGCATAAAACGAGCCGTGTATGCGCGGCATTAGGGTTAGGCTCTACCAAGGGGGTGTCTTAGGGCTAGGAACCATGGGGGGGGGGGGTTGGGGTTAAGGTTAGGCACCACCAGTGGAGGGTTCTGTGTGAGAGTAGGGTTAGGTTAAGCTGTATTTTTGAATTATAATTTTTTTTAAGTAAATATCTTTTTGTTTTCATTTCCCATCTGATTTAAAACAGTACTTAGCGTTTACATGTTTTTGGCTACACTTCACATCCAGTTGAGAATGATATTTATCGTTTATTAAGATTTCAGGTTCACCCTGCACCCATTTTCCTTGCCTTAAACCTGATGCCTTAAACTTTCCTGATGCCTAACCCAAAAAAAACCTTCCTTGCCCCTTCCTTGCTTCCTTTTCTAACCCTAAAAAACTCCCTTCCTGGTGCCTAACCCTAAAATTGTAATATCTACAACTTTCTAATTAAATTTGAAAACAATAATTTCTGAAAAACCTAACCCTAAAATTGTAATATCTACAACTTTCTTATTACATTTGAAAATGATAATTTCTGAAAAAGAAAAATTGTCTAATACAAATGACCAAAAATTTCAATAACTAGAACTAATTTTCAAAACGATAACAACTTTAAAAACCATAATGTCATAATGTTCTTAAAGAGACTCTGTAACACAATTTCAGCCTTAGTTCTTCTATCCTATAAGTTCCTATGCCTGTTCTAATGTGGTCTGTCTTACTGCAGCCTTCCTAGCTGCACAGTGGCTGAATTATCTCTGTTATATAATCTAATCTTCTTTCCTTTGTCAGCTTTGTCGGCTCAGGCAGCTCAGGCTGCTCTGCTTGTGATAGGCAGAAGTTATACACACCCTCTCCACGCCCCCTCCAGGTTCTGTATGAGTCACAGACTGAGCTTCTCTCAGCCTATCACATGCTGGTTAGCAGACTTTTTTTTTTGTAAACACTGCCTAAAACTGGCAATAACAAGCCAGGATTGCAGCAGAGAGTGGCAGAAACAGCACAGAGGGGCCCAGGAGAACATCATGAATAGAATGGTATGCTTTTTATTGTAAGAATTGTATTGTACAGATTCTCTTTAAAACGAAATACATTTTTTAAAACTATAACGTTCCAAATTTTCAAAAATTTTTTATTGGGTGCCCAATTTCTGCTTCCAGCTCCCAGAAGCTGGTATTTGCATTAGTGCTTATGGCGGCGCCTAAATCATCCATTAGCCGTCTGTGCCCAAATTTCCCGCTTCCCCTAGGTATCATCAAGAAAGCACAACCGGCCTACCACAAAAATTGTTGGTGCAGTTCTACACTGCAATCATCAAATCCATCATGACATCTATGGCTGTCTGGTTCGGCTCCTGCTCAGTGCTAGAAAAGGTGAGACCGCAGTGCGTAATCTGATCTGCGGAAAGGATAATTGGCTGTAGCTTACCTTCCCTGCTCTTTAAGCTAGCAGGTGCAGAAAAAGAGCATCCAAGGTTGCCTCTGACCTCTCTCATCCTGCTCACTCCATCTTTCAGCTCTTGCCTTCAGGAGTGAGATATGGGTCAGTCACAACAAAAACTTCTAGACCCAGGAACAGCTTCTTCTCTCAGGTGGTAGCCATGCTCGATGCAGAACTATGCTAGATCTGCTAGGACTTGATAGCATTACAACATAGTACTGAAAATGAACACTTCTCATCCTGTTCATTGCCACTAGAACTTGCATAATGTCCTCCTTGACTTGTTATATACAGTATATATAAACTGTTGTTTTGTGTGTGTCTGTTAATCAACTGCCAAGTCAAATTCTTTGTAAGTGCAAACTCACTTGTTCAAATACATTGATTCTGATTCTGATAGGTCCCTTATCAAACTTCTGCTACACAACCACAATCGTAGCTACGCCTCCGACTCTAATAACTGAAGTGTTTATTTTCTCTTTTCTGAGCACAATTCTATTTAAATCAAGTTGTCATTTTTTTCCCCCCTCTTTGCCTCGGATGTTAAAAATAGTCTTTCTGTGCAGCAGGTTCCACATGTGAGAAGCTTCCTGGCAGGCAGCGGCAGCACTTACGGTGAATAATATATGCTAAACAAATGCTCGGAAGATTTGAGAAATGACTCTTGCTTTCTCTACACAAGTTATTTAACGTGGGCTCATCCCGGTGACATTGATTTAAGCTGCGATTAGCACACCTGACGGAATCTACAGCCAGCGGCTATTTATATGACACAGGTAATAAAGAGACAGCCGCTATCGATTCCCCCGCTGACAAAATACCGCGCGGGGTTAGCCGAGCGTGCCGCTCTAACACGGAGATGAACTAAGCGATTGGCGTCATGAATAGGTAAGGAGGCGCTTGCTGCCGTGCGCTTCAAAATCCAATTCCTTTAAATGTATTTATTCATTCGGACATTTACCTAATCTACTCTTACTATTGATAACGCAGCCGTCAAAGTCGCGATGAGCGCCTGTCCAATAATTATCATTATAGATCCGTATTGACATTCGAGCCATTAATCTGGGACCTTCGCTCCTGCAGCTAAAGCTAACCTGTCACAAGCCAGGGCAAAAAAACAAACAAAAACAAATCAAAATTGAGAATAGGGTGCAAAAAAGATACGCAAAAAAAGATTATTCTCAGGCTAACAGATCCTAGCATTCAAAGGAAATCTAATGGCAAAAAAAAAAAAATCAGTTTAATTTACCTGGGGCTTCTTGCAGGCCACTGGAGTCGTCCTGTGCCTGCACCATCCTTCCGAGACCCTTCAGCCAGCAGCAGCCACCCCTGCAAAGCTGGCTGGCCACGTGATTCCTTGCCGCATCCCCGTTGCAGGGAGCGTTCTGCGCATGTGCAGTGTGTGAAAATTGCTACGGCACATGGGCAGAGCACTCCCGGAAACGGGACCATAATCAGGGGTGGGGCCGTGCATGCGCAGTAGCCTCTGACTGGCTGCGACCGGCCAGCTTTGAGGGGTGTCATTGCTGCTTACTGAAGGGTTTAGGAAGGAGGGCGTGACCACATGATGACTCCAGGGTGCTGCAAGAAGCCCCAGGTAAGTTAAACTGATTTTTTTTTCTTTTTTTACCTTTAATAATCCTTTAAATGTGCTTAAAGGGTTTTTTCCCAAGGGAAAAAAAGAAAAACCAAGATCTACTTACCTGGCGTTTCCTCCAGCCCCTGGCAGCCGATCTGTCCCTCACCGCTAGAGATGAGCGTAATGACTTAATTACGATTTTTGTAATTAGTGTAATTACAATTATGGCCGTAAGTACATAATCGTAATGAAGAAGGATTTCGCGAAATTCCGCGTAAGCGTAATTTTCGCATTACAGTGGGTATCGCGAAATTACGTTTGCCTTGCATGCAACCGTTTGTAAGCGTAGTTACATAACGTAATTTCGCGATAGTTCATATTACTGTAAGCGTTAATTTTCGCGTCATTTTCGCGTTACGGAATGCTATTTCGCATATACAATTCGCCATGTAGTGATATTTCGCATCAAAATTCGCCATGCAGACGAAAATGCTTTTGGCGAAAATTCGCAAGCAACCCTGCTAACAAGTAATTCCGAAATTCGCGAAATTACGAAGAAATGCGAAATTACGTTATGGTTTAACGCGAAATTACGTTATGGTTTAACGCGAAATTACGTTATGAACGAAACGCGAAATTACGCGTTGAAAATTACGCTTACGGTATTTTCAATTACGATTTTAATGGCAATTACGCTACCATAATTTCGCATCGTAATAGCAAATTTCGCATGCGTAATTATAGTAACGCGAAATTTCGAAAATTTCGGCTCAACACTACTCACCGCAGCTCCAGTGTCCCCTCCATTGCAGATCGCCGGGTCGGCATCTTCTGCGCCTGCACGAAAGTGCGGCCACACTGCTTGAGGTCATGCTTCCATGGCCAGATCGGCTGTCAGGGGCTGGGGGAAGCCCCAGGTAAGTAGATCTTGGTTTGTTTTTCTCCTCGGACCTGTCCTTTAAAGGGGACCCGAGGCGAGAGTGATATGGGAACTGCCATATTGATCTCCTTTTTTTAAACAATACCACTAGCCTGGCAGTAATGTTGATCTTTCTGACATTAGCAGTGTTTGAATCACACTACTGAAGCAAGCATGCAGCTGTCAGAGTCCTTAAGCTGCCATGCCTCCTCCTCCCAGCTTGCACATATAAGTGTCCTTATGCTGCCATGCCTCTTCCTTCCAGCCTGCACATATCAGTGTCCTTATGCTGCCATGCTTCTTCCTTCCAGCCTGCACCTTTCAGTGTCCTTATGCTGTCATGCCTCCTCCTTCCAGCCTGCACCTTTCAGTGTCCTTGTGCTGCCATGCCTCCTCCTCCCAGCCTGCACCTTTCAGTGTCCTGTGCTGCCATGCTTCTTCCTCCCTGCCTGCACATATCAGTGTCCTTATGCTGTCATGCCTCCTCCTCCCAGCCTGCACCTTTCAGTATCCGTATGCTGCCATGCCTCCTCTTCCCAGCCTGCACCTATCAGTGTCCTTATGCTGCCATGCCTCCTCCTTCCAGCCTGCACCTTTCAGTGTCCTTATGCTGCCATGCCTCCTCCTCCCAGCCTGCACCTTTCAGTGCCCTAATGCTGCCATGCTTCCTCCTCCCAGCCTGTACCTTTCAGTGTCCTTATGCTGCCATGCCTCATCCACCCTGCCTGCACCTATCAGTGTCCTTATGCTGCCATGCCTCCTCCTCCCAGCCTGCACCTTTCAGTGCCCTAATGCTGCCATGCTTCCTCCTCCCAGCCTGTACCTTTCAGTGTCCTTATGCTGCCATGCCTCATCCACCCTGCCTGCACCTATCAATGTCCTTAAGCTGCTATGCCTCCTCCTCCCAGCCTGCACCTTTCAGCGCCCTTATGCTGCCATGCCTCCTCCTCCCAGCCTGCACCTTTCAGTGTCCTTATGCTGCCATGCCTCCTCCTCCCAGCCTGTACATTTCAGTGTCCTAATGCTGCCATGCTTCCTCCTCCCAGCCTGCACCTTTCAGTGTCCTTATGCTGCCATGCCTCATCCATCCAGCCTGCACCTATCAGTGTCCTTATGCTGCCATTCCTCATCCATCCAGCCTGCACCTATCAGTGTCCTTATGCTGCCATGCCTGCTCTTCCCAGCCTGCACCTATCAGAGTCCTTATGCTGTCATGTCTCCTCCTTCCAGCCTGCACCTTTCAGTGTCTTTATGCTGCCATGCCTCCTCCTCCCAACCTGCACCTATCAGAGTCCTCTGCTGCCATGCCTCCTTCTTCCAGCCTGCACCTATCAGAGTCCTCTGCTGCCATGCCTCCTCCTCCCAGCCTGCACCTATTAGAGTCCTCTGCTGCCATGCCTTATTCTCCCAGTGGTAGAGCTCTGTTTTATGTATGAACTGAGGAGTGTGTTGTTGATGAGTGCTGAGTAAATATTGCACACTCTACTGGGCCTGCGTCCAGGGTTGGACTGGGACACTGGGGGCCCACCAAAGAAATTTCAACCTGGGGCCCACACATCCCATGATTGTGGTGAAAAAAGGGAATGACCATTCACCGGAAGGTGGGCGTGGTCATAGTGTATTATGGACAGGGCCAAATGTACATGATCTTAGCAGCATTGTAATTCAGAGACGCTGCTGCCCAGCAAAACTTTGCATAGAGTCCCCTCCTTCAATATAAAGTAATGTCCTACTTTGCAGAGGTTGCGACCGCAGAGGTTGCAGAGGATGCGACCACATCGGGGCCCTTGGGCCAAAGGGGCCCCGAAGCGCCCTCCCTTAACTACACTATTACCTCTCTATTGGTCCTGTGCTCATAATAATCACTTCTATAGATACTGTGAACAGTGGTAATCATTAACAAGCTATTTCCCATCCCCTTCTTGCACCTCTGACACTGTAGTTGCCATTGGCAGGTTTTGGTGCGTCATATCAATTGTTATGTATAGAGTGCTTGGGGGGCCCCATTGTAAAACTTGAATCGAGGCCCACAGCTCCTTAGCTACGCCACTGCTCTTAGCATGAGGGATTACAGCACTGCGAAGAGAATTTTTGTGCTGCAGGCAGCAATTGGAGCTCTGTCAGACAAGGAGGGGGGGGGGGGGCACCAGAGACCTAAAGGCGGGGCCCACCGAGGGAAAAAACTGTACTACTGTGGCCCAATCCGACCCTGCCTGCGTCGCATCCTTGCAACATCCTTGTCGGCTGTGGTTTCAGGGGAGCCAGCGCTAGAACCGAGGGGCAGAGGACAACGGGGGAGGCCTTATTAGAATCAAGAGGCTTTGCTCTCACAAGGTGAGTATACCTCAGGGGTTTTCCTTTGTTACAGTTTCTCTTTAATAATAAAATGACTCTCTTTAGTGAACCAGGCCCCATCTCTTCCGCAGAAGGTCGTTCTGCATTTAGAAAAGTCCTTCTGTGTGTTTATAGCTTGTAGTTTTGGAGATCCCTGAACTCGGATGCACTCCTGCTCAGCCCAGCGCTGAATAAAACATGCCGATTTATTTTTATGTAAAAAGCATCACGAGGTGGGAGACTCGGGCAAAATTTGTCACAGCTGTCCCTTTAACTCTTGTGAAGTTATTTTGCTGCCAAAGAGCTCCTAAGCCGCGTAAATGCAATTTTCTAAAAATACAAGCCAGATCTAATTAGGTAACTTTAGAAGTCGTGAAATATATTTGCAATAGAGCTTTTCCTTTTTTTATTATCTTTTCTTAGGTAGAGACTTTTGTGCAATGTATTAATAGCTAACAAGCTCTCTATACAGTATGTGTGTTGGCTGCGATTTGAATTATTCACTAGAGGAATTGTTAGCGGCTGTATTTCAGTCCTGATCCTTTTTTACTCTCTTTACCATGTTATTATTACGATTGATTTATAAAGCGCCAACATATTCCATGGTGTTGTGCAAAGTAAGAAACAAACATGGGGTACCTAACAATACACTAACAATACAGACCAGGGCTGATCTAAGGCATAGGCAAAGCAGGCAGATGCCTGAGGTGATACCAAAAAGAGGGGGAACCACAGAGTTATTTTTAGTGCAGATGGCCTAAGTTAGAACTTATGCTTGTCAAGCTGCTTAAAATGTACCCGAGGTGGTGCGGCGGGGCAGGGGGGGGGCAGCAGATGAGACACAGAGGCAAGTTCCCTGCCTCATGACATGCCTCTCTGTCCCCCCACGCCGCTCTCTGCCCCCCTACCGCCACGCTATAACTCTCTGAAATTGGCGACAATGATTGTCGCTAATCTCGAGGGGAAAGGAGGAGAGTATTCCCTGACCCTGCTCAAAACGCCCACTGGGGGCAATCTTGCTGGCTTTCCACAGCTGCCATTTGGCAGCTCTCTCTCCCTGGCCGCACCCCCACTACTCCCCCACTTCCTTGTACACTTTGCACACTGAGAGAACAGCTTGCTCTCCTTCCAGTGTTGTGAACCCCACAGGTCATGAAAGAGAAAGTGAAGAGATGCAGGACACAGGAGCGGCGGAAAGAGGCAGAGAGCAGCGGAGATGGCAGTTACCTGATCTGCCCAGTTCCCCGGATCAGGTAGCATAGTTTTTTAATTTTATGTCCCCCACCTCGGGTCCTCTTTAACCCTTATGCAGCATGCATCCCCACTAGCACTAAACTCTGCTGTCTAACATACCACGGTCCTGACCTTGTGATCCCTGTGAGACAATTACAGTGATCACATAGGAAAAAAAGTTGCAATGGAAGCAGAGGCACCAGCAGAATAAAAATTGATCATAGGTAAAAACAGATAAAAGTTGGGGGGCAAGGATGGACTTACCTCCCCAAAACCAAACACAACCGCTATGGTTTAAACAAGATTTAATTTGTACTCCAAAACAAATGCAACACATTTTGTGGGTCTCTAGCCCCCTTCCTCAGGCAATAATACAGATAGGAGTAACTCAGAAGTTGTGTACAGAGCTTGTGTTTGGCTACACAACTTCTAGGCTAGAGAACCGCAAAATGTGTTGCATTTATTCTGGAGTACAAATTCAATTTTGTTTAACCACTTCACCACTGAGGGGTTTTACCCCTTGAACACCAGAGCAATTTTCACCTTTCAGCGCTCCATCCATTCATTCGTCTATAACTTTATTATTACTTATCGCAATGAAATGAACTATATCTTGTTTTTTTAGCCACCAATTAGGCTTTCTTTAGGTGGGACATTATGCCAAGAATTATTTTATTCTTAATGTGTTTTAATGAGAAAATAGGAAAAAATGTGGGAAAAAATATTATTTTTCAGTTTTCGGCCATTATAGTTTTTAAATAATGCATGCTACTGTAATTAAAACCCATGAAATGTATTTACCCATTTGTCCCGGTTATAAAACCGTTTAAATTATGTCCCTATCACAATGTTTGGCACCAATATTTTATTTGGAAATAAAGGTGCATTTTTTTCAGTTTTGCATCCATCCCTAATTACAAGCCCATAGTTTATAAAGTAACAGTGTTATACCCTCTTGACATAAATATTTAAAAAGTTCAGTCCCTAAGGTAACTATTTTGTTTATTTTTTTATTGTATTTTTTTTTTAAATAACAAAAAAAAAAAAATTGGGGAGTGTGGGAGGTAATGAGTTAATTTATTGTGTAATACAATGTATTTGTATGTGTAAAATACTTTAGGGTCTCAAACAATGGCTGCGCTCAGGAACACCAGCAGACCGCGTTCCACACTCCAAGTGGCATACGTTACTCCTCCACTCAGGTTCAGGCAAAGACAGCTCCACTTCAGTGAGAAACCACCACCACACCCCAAGCAGTGGCCACTCACCGTTAAATGAGACCCTCAGCTAGATGGGTCCACAGCGCTTAAGGGGTCGTCTGGCCACCCCCTGCCACTCAATTGGAAGATCACCTCTTCACCACTTTCTGTATCAGCTGCTGGTTCCTTTCACCTCAAAAGACATATACCAGAGCTCCCATAGCGTAAAATTGTATAAAATTTTTTTATTAATAAAAAGATTGCACACTTACAAACATATCCAGGTTTTGCGTGTAGAGTTTTAGTGGGCTCCACCCCAAACGTTGGCCACCGGGTTGGCTGTAGAGCGCTGTATTCTATCGCCTTCCCCTCTGCGTCCACGTTCCTTCCCCTGGATAGTGATAAGACCGCATGTACTTTACCGGTTTCGTCGCTCTAGGCGACTCCTCAGAAGCATGTGCGGCCTGCATTTGTTTGTTTTAAATACCCTCTGCTGACACTAGGAAATCCCTCCCCTCCCACCCTAACCCGGAAATGGTACCTTTTGCCTCATAGCTGTCATCCAATAGCTTTCGCTGTCTAGTGATCTCTGCTTTCCAGGCTAGTTTACATGCCCAGGAGCATATCCTGTGCTCCTGTCCTACACGCCTAGTGGGCGTGTTCGTTTACTGGTTCCCTACCCGCATCAATGATCTAGACTCTATTAGGGAATACCTAGCCGCTTATGCAGCGCGCATCGACCGCCCTCCCCACCGCTTACGCGGCAATGGCTCCGCCCTCCGTACACCATTAGGTGACCATGACGACGTTCCTCTCTGCTCCCTCCCCACTATACTCGTTCGCCGCGCATTCAGCGCGCGTCATAACCCTCTTCGCCGCGGCAGGTGGTTCCACCCCCCACGCCAATGTGGGTAACCATGACGACATTCTTATCTACCCAGCGCCTGTCCCTATGCGGTTAAGCGCTCCAAAGCCTTCCCAATTGCCATTTAAAGTTAGGACATGGGCTGCATGTATATTACACAGGCAATATATACAATTGTTACTATACTTTGATCCTTACATTTCGTATGCTGACAAAAGGTTACAATTACTTTATATTACGACAAATCGATATACTTTTTTCTACTAATACATGTTCATTAAAGTCATCTTCCTTTCCCTACTTTTATTATAGGTAGGGTGCCTCCAGGGTTTCCCTCCCAACACCCTAAGAGTGATACCACAAAATTAGTGCCCTTTAACCTTCTATAACACACCCCAAACCCCCCTTTATTAGTGTTTATTACCAACCTTCACCTTAACAAAAAATTGCAACCTCCTTCAATTGTATCTGTTATAGTGCATTTCCCATTTCAAAAGAGAGTTTTTAAGGGGTGTTGGGTTCTAGTCCCGGAGGCATCCCCCCTCATCTAGTCATCTGCCAGAAAACAGACCAAATCAATCTCAGCATTATGTCCTCTTGGCTTCAACGTATCCAAAAGGTATATCCACTTAGTTTCCCTTTGTGAGACCTCCTTCACCATATCCCCTCCCCTCCACGGTCTCATAACCTTTTCAACTCCGCAAAAAGTCAGGAGTGAAGGGTTACTATTGTGTACTTTTTTAAAATGAGCCGACAGGCTATGACTCATCAGTCCCTTGGCGATGTTCCTAAGGTGTTCCCCTATCCTTTCTTTTAGCGGCCTCGTAGTTCTTCCCACATATTGTGTACCGCACGGGCACCACGCCACATAAATTACATACCTATCATTACACGTGATGAAGTCCCTTATTTTTATATTTTTCCCATTGGACTTTCCCCTTACGTGTGTTACTCTTCCGGCTCTAGCCTCTCTGCACCCCTTACAGTCTCTACATGGATGGAACCCTGGACGCTGCCAACCCTGGAATCTAGAGATCTGTTTTTGGGGTTCCACGCAGCTTGGGGCCAGAATATTCTTTAGGTTTGGGGCTTTTCTATATATGAACCTAGGTTTTGGTGGCAATATTTTACTCAGTTCCACGTCGGACAACAAAATCTCCCAGTGCTTGGTCACTATACCTTCTAAATCTTTATATTGACTACTATATTCTGTGATGAATGCCATATTGTGCATATTTTCCTGATTTGCCTCATTCCTCACCCTGTGCACCAATGTATGTCTATCTATGTGTCTAACCTTCTCTATTTCCCTATCCAAAAATTCTTCCTCATACCCCTTATCCATAAATCTTCCCTTCAAAAGACCTCAAAGTCTTCATCATTACTACAATTCCTTCTTAGTCGTGTGAACAAGTTAATATACCCAATGCTGACAATGATTTTAAGGGGTTGCAGGGATTAATGCTTAAGGAGCAAGCCACTTGGTGGGATATTGTGACTCTAAGTAAATATGAGAAGGAGGGAATCATACCAAAACGCCTGAGGTGGGATATAACAGCAAATGACGGGGAGGATGATGAGGAAAATGATGCTGAATGGGAAGAATACTTTGATAGATGTGGGGTGGGCCTGGTAGGCCTACTGATGAAAAGGAAGAAAAGGAAGCTGACCAAAGTAGGGAAAGAAATAGATGAGATCAGACAGAGATTAGAGATTTGTAAAGGGACAGAGGAGTATAATAAAAGAACAACGAGAATTAGTGAAATACTGCAGAAGGCAGAAAAAGAAATAATAGTGTCCAAGAGACAGAAATTCCTGAGGGATTATCATGCACATAAGAACAAGGAGGCTTATAAGTGGCAAATAAAAAAGAAAGCAACCCAACAAACTCAGGTGGGAGAACAGAAGGACAATTCAATAATACAAAATAACCCCCAGATACCACAAGGACCCACAGCCAATATGGCGGGACAGGGTTTGGGGGCGAGGGGAGGGGGAGGACAGGGGGGTGGGAGGGGGGGGTGGGGCGGTGTCCACTTAAAAGAGATATACAGACCAGCACAACCTATGGGGCAAGCCGCCATACAGGGCAGGCCAAATTGGAGACCATATAGGGGGACGCTGGGGGGTGGGGGGAGGGGGGGACGTCCAATGGGAGGACAATATAGACCACACCCAGCACCCCATCATTATAACCCCCAGGGTCAGGAACCCACATATCACATACCTTTGAGCAATAGATACGATCCCCTGGCCCAACAGAACCAGTATGAGAATTTTTTGGGGGAGGACAGGATGTACCACCAAACAGATTGGGTGGAAGAAACAGGCTACCTACCGGGAAAAAGAGGAGCAGAAGGGGGACAAGGGGTGGAAGAAGGGAGCGCCAAAAAAATAAAGAAAAAATAGAAGGTAAAGGGATATTTAACTTGAGTGGAGTCCCACTCACCAATGGGGAGATACGGGTACTTGATGAGGGCCTGAAGTTTGCCCCTAAAAAGGGCCTGAACAAATTTGAAACTTATATTGATCTAGAGAAATTCACACGCAAACTTAATTTGAAAAAGTATTTTTCCAAGAGGGAAGGGCCTAATGGTAGAACATACAACCCAGCAAATCCGACCCAACCTTCTCAGTACACACATACCAACCTTAAGAATAAATCTGTATTTAATCCACAAGAGACAGGATTTCAGGCCATAGGAGCCTTCAAGAGATTGGTCAGTAATGAACTAAGGGAAATACCAGAAAGGAGATACTCGGGGGTGAAGAATGTGGCCAAAAGCCTGTTAGACAAAAAAGGACTGGTAGTGCGACCGGCAGATAAGGGAGGTGGGGTAGTGGTCCTCAATAAAGTACAATATAGGACTGAACTGAACAGACTAGTACAGGATGAGGATACATATGAAAAACTTAGAGGGGACCCGACGCAACAGTATATGACCGAATTGAGACAACTACTGAAGAAAGGGTTGGACATGGGGTGTCTGCTGGATGCTGAATATAGGTACCTCATCCCCAATTCTCCCAAGATCCCCGTGATATACCAAGTACCCAAAGTTCATAAGGACTCGGTTAATCCCCCGGGCAGACCAATTTTGAGTGGACTGGGCTCCCTGACTCACAGACTTGGCCAGTATCTTGATCACTTCCTCCAACCGTTGGTTATGAAATTGCCCTGTATTTTGAGGGACACGAAACACACCATCCAAGAGGTTGAGGGACAGGTGGTTAGCGAGGGGACGCTGTTGGTTACGGCGGACGTCTCCTCGCTTTATACAAGTATCCCACAGAGTAGGGGCATAGAGGCAGTCAGATACTACATGGAGAAGGAAGGGGAGCTGCCAGGAGAACAGGTTGAATTTTTGTTGGAGTTATTAAGGTTTGCGTTAGAGAAAAACTATTTTTGGCATGGGGGCAACTTTTACAGACAACACAGGGGATGTGCGATGGGGGCGGGGTTCGCACCTAGCCTGGCGAACTTATATATGGGCAGATGGGAGGAGGGGGTTCTAGAATGGGCATCACAAAAGGTGATCACTTGGAGAAGGTACATTGATGACCTGTTAATTATGTGGGGGGGCACGGTTGAAGAATTGGACACCTTTATGGCAAAGCTGAATGATAACACTTTAAATATAAAATTATCGTATGAGCACGACACTGAAAAGATTAGTTATTTGGACCTACAACTCATGATCATGGGAAATAGGATTGGAATGAAAACGCACTTTAAGGCCACGGATCGTAATGGTTATATTTCCACAATGAGTGGTCATCACCCTAATTGGATTAAGAATGTCCCTAGGGGACAATTCACACGACTAAGAAGGAATTGTAGTAATGATGAAGACTTTGAGGTCCAATCAAGTCTTTTGAAGGGAAGATTTATGGATAAGGGGTATGAGGAAGAATTTTTGGATAGGGAAATAGAGAAGGTTAGACACATAGATAGACATACATTGGTGCACAGGGTGAGGAATGAGGCAAATCAGGAAAATATGCACAATATGGCATTCATCACAGAATATAGTAGTCAATATAAAGATTTAGAAGGTATAGTGACCAAGCACTGGGAGATTTTGTTGTCCGACGTGGAACTGAGTAAAATATTGCCACCAAAACCTAGGTTCATATATAGAAAAGCCCCAAACCTAAAGAATATTCTGGCCCCAAGCTGCGTGGAACCCCAAAAACAGATCTCTAGATTCCAGGGTTGGCAGCGTCCAGGGTTCCATCCATGTAGAGACTGTAAGGGGTGCAGAGAGGCTAGAGCCGGAAGAGTAACACACGTAAGGGGAAAGTCCAATGGGAAAAATATAAAAATAAGGGACTTCATCACGTGTAATGATAGGTATGTAATTTATGTGGCGTGGTGCCCGTGCGGTACACAATATGTGGGAAGAACTACGAGGCCGCTAAAAGAAAGGATAGGGGAACACCTTAGGAACATCGCCAAGGGACTGATGAGTCATAGCCTGTCGGCTCATTTTAAAAAAGTACACAATAGTAACCCTTCACTCCTGACTTTTTGCGGAGTTGAAAAGGTTATGAGACCGTGGAGGGGAGGGGATATGGTGAAGGAGGTCTCACAAAGGGAAACTAAGTGGATATACCTTTTGGATACGTTGAAGCCAAGAGGACATAATGCTGAGATTGATTTGGTCTGTTTTCTGGCAGATGACTAGATGAGGGGGGATGCCTCCGGGACTAGAACCCAACACCCCTTAAAAACTCTCTTTTGAAATGGGAAATGCACTATAACAGATACAATTGAAGGAGGTTGCAATTTTTTGTTAAGGTGAAGGTTGGTAATAAACACTAATAAAGGGGGGTTTGGGGTGTGTTATAGAAGGTTAAAGGGCACTAATTTTGTGGTATCACTCTTAGGGTGTTGGGAGGGAAACCCTGGAGGCACCCTACCTATAATAAAAGTAGGGAAAGGAAGATGACTTTAATGAACATGTATTAGTAGAAAAAAGTATATCGATTTGTCGTAATATAAAGTAATTGTAACCTTTTGTCAGCATACGAAATGTAAGGATCAAAGTATAGTAACAATTGTATATATTGCCTGTGTAATATACATGCAGCCCATGTCCTAACTTTAAATGGCAATTGGGAAGGCTTTGGAGCGCTTAACCGCATAGGGACAGGCGCTGGGTAGATAAGAATGTCGTCATGGTTACCCACATTGGCGTGGGGGGTGGAACCACCTGCCGCGGCGAAGAGGGTTATGACGCGCGCTGAATGCGCGGCGAACGAGTATAGTGGGGAGGGAGCAGAGAGGAACGTCGTCATGGTCACCTAATGGTGTACGGAGGGCGGAGCCATTGCCGCGTAAGCGGTGGGGAGGGCGGTCGATGCGCGCTGCATAAGCGGCTAGGTATTCCCTAATAGAGTCTAGATCATTGATGCGGGTAGGGAACCAGTAAACGAACACGCCCACTAGGCGTGTAGGACAGGAGCACAGGATATGCTCCTGGGCATGTAAACTAGCCTGGAAAGCAGAGATCACTAGACAGCGAAAGCTATTGGATGACAGCTATGAGGCAAAAGGTACCATTTCCGGGTTAGGGTGGGAGGGGAGGGATTTCCTAGTGTCAGCAGAGGGTATTTAAAACAAACAAATGCAGGCCGCACATGCTTCTGAGGAGTCGCCTAGAGCGACGAAACCGGTAAAGTACATGCGGTCTTATCACTATCCAGGGGAAGGAACGTGGACGCAGAGGGGAAGGCGATAGAATACAGCGCTCTACAGCCAACCCGGTGGCCAACGTTTGGGGTGGAGCCCACTAAAACTCTACACGCAAAACCTGGATATGTTTGTAAGTGTGCAATCTTTTTATTAATAAAAAATTTTTATACAATTTTACGCTATGGGAGCTCTGGTATATGTCTTTTGAGGTGAAAGGAACCAGCAGCTGATACAGAAAGTGGTGAGGAGGTGATCTTCCAATTGAGTGGCAGGGGGTGGCCAGACGACCCCACAAGCGCTGTGGACCCATCTAGCTGAGGGTCTCATTTAACGGTGAGTGGCCACTGCTTGGGGTGTGGTGGTGGTTTCTCACTGAAGTGGAGCTGTCTTTGCCTGAACCTGAGTGGAGGAGTAACGTATGCCACTTGGAGTGTGGAACGCGGTCTGCTGGTGTTCCTGAGCGCAGCCATTGTTTGAGATTTATTGATGAAAATTGTGTATAGCAGCGCACCACCGATAGAAAATACACCTATTATTGATATCAGCGCAGTTTTTTGGGGAAAATACTTTAGGGTGTAGTTTTCTATTTGGTCACAAGATGGCCACAGTGAGTCTGTTTACATGCGACCTGTAAGCGTCCGTTTCTAATAGAAGCAGCGGATCATTGCGGGGGGTTAGATCAACGAACGGGAATGGATTTTCCCGTTCATTGATCTCCAGGTGAGCGGACGGCGGCGTGCACGAACGGCAGGTGCGCGCGCACGAGCAGCGGGAGCGCGGACAGCGGCGGTAGCGCGGAAGGTACGGATTTCTCCATCCCTGGGGGTTAAAGGATGGAAAAGGGACAGAGAAATTCGTACGGTCGGGGGTAAAGTGGTTAAACCATACATAGTGGTTGTGTTTGGTTTTGGGGAGGTAAGTCCATCCTTGCCCCCAACTTTTATCTGTTTTTACCTATGATCAATTTTTACTCTGCTTGGGGCATCGTTTCCATTGTTTCCATTGCATTTATTGTTATACAGCTGGTGGATGGGCGAACACCTTTTCTTTCCTTCCACAGAGAGCGACTTTTTAGCCTGAGTGGGGACAGGCCTAATATCAACATAAGTGCTTTAAGTGGTTGCCTGAACCCGGCAACCCATACTTGTGAGTATATTTCTATTTGCTGTTACCTTGGCATTCCTTTATCATCAATGATACACTATTAAGGGCTCTTGATTGTGTTTTTCCTTTCTTTTAAGTAGGAAAAAAGGGCTGGAGAGTTTGTGTGGCAAATCTTCTACACACATATATATAATCTTTTTTCTCATATATTTTTGTATTTATTTATTTTTCCCCTGTGCAGTCTGCTCTAGTAATGGATTGACTACCTGGGGAGCAATTTGATTTGGAAAGTCAAGTTCCATTTTAATCCAAAAATCCAGAAGAGACACAAAATAACATGTCTGGTCAGTATAGAGAAAAAAAGAAAAGGGAAAAACCCGCAGGGGTACCAGGAGCCCTTATGGTGTATTATCTTCAGATAATAAAATAAAAATTAAGAGTAAGTATACTCACAAGTGTAGGTTGCTTGAAGGCAACCACTTGTATAGGCGTGTAGGGAAGTCCCGTCCCCACTCGGTCTTTATGATCGTTGGTCGCTGCTCCTTAGAAAAAGGCTTCGCTTCTCGTGCGTCGCGAAGAACCCCACGAGTGGGGTGATACAAAATCGATTTTTGGAGGAGATAGGAGGCGCCCGTGTAGTGTGTTGGGTGTTCTCTTTTGTACAAAGAGACTCCACTTGATATACGGTTAAGAAGGTTTATTTAGCACAATAGACAACGCGTTTTGGCGCTCTGGCTCTACAGACTCTATCCCAAGCACCTGTCATTGACCTGAGGAAGCGGCTTGGACCGCGAAACGCGTTGTCTATTGTGCTAAATAAACCTTCTTAACCGTATATCAAGTGGAGTCTCTTTGTACAAAAGAGAACACCCAACACACTACACGGGCGCCTCCTATCTCCTCCAAAAAACAAAATAACATGTGAAGTGCAGCGTTACAGTAATTGCGTTTGGGGCTCAACTGGTAAACCACAGAGAAATATTTATGTTTTACTCCTCATGTTGCAGACTCCGACTTTCCTGTCTGTCTTTTACTCCACTAACACAAAGGTATTAATTTGTAAATTATCTCCACTGTTTACTGGAAGGGGATACGTTTTGCCGCGGCCGTGTCTTTGGCACAGGCTGAAACGGCGCTAGGTATTACTGTTACCCAGCATCAGCACTGTTCCAGGAATCCAGCGGAAAAATATCAAGAAAGAAAAAAAAAGGAGAGCGATAGAAAAAAAAAATTTACAGGAATATTTTCCTCAAGGGGTCGGAGGAAAAAAAATATTTATGAAATACTTGACTTTTGTCCTTGTCACGTACAAATGACACGCAGCGTGGAGGAACGCAGTAAATTAAGAACCTATAAAACCGTGGATAAATAATCTCATGCATAAACAGGATATGAAGTTTATGGATTATCCATAATTTTAAAGAGGAACTTGTGATGTGTTAAATGAAAACATCCCCTAATTATTTCAGTTGTTGTAATTTCATTAGACAACATAGCATTGAAAACTGCGAAAATACCCCCGTTGTGATTATTTCCCATCACTTCCTGTTCCAGAAACTCGCAATGCCTCCGTGCTGCTTGCAAATTTTTGGTAAAGTCATTTTTGCGTCGAAAATGCTATTTTCATTTTTAAAACACATGGGGCTTGATTCACAAAGCGGTGCTAACTGTTAGCACGCCTGTAAAAACCCCCTTAGCACGTCTAAACAAGCTTTTCGCGCATAAAACTTTACGCGCGCAAAACTTTATGCGCGTAAAACTTTACGCGCGTACTGCACAGAGCGCAGGGCGCTCCGCGCGAAGTGCCCATTAAAGCCTATGGGACTTAGCGCGCGTAAAGCTTTGCGCACGTAAAACTTTGCGCGCGCAAAGTTAGCGCGCGATCTGATTGAGAAATCCGGTGCTAACCTACTTAGCACCCTGGTTAGCGCGTCTAAAGACTTTAGACGTGCTAAGTAGGTTAGCACCGCTTTGTGAATCGAGCCCATTGTATTTTCATGATTTGATCAATTAAAAAACAAATACCCCAGAAACTACAATTTTTGGGGGAAACCACAAATTTCACGGAAAACTACAATTTTGCGTTCACTAACATATCAACAGGGGTGTAACTACAATTCATGGGTTCTACCCCCCCCCCCCCCAGCAAAACTTTGACTGGGCTCTCCAATATTCACACCCCTTCCCTTGCCTCCCCTTGGTCCCCATCACAACCTTGTGTCCCATCTCACAGGGGTCATAAAACAAGTGTGGCCATCATGATGTTTACACCCATAACAAGTATAGCCACAAAACCCCTGATCTGTAGTATAGTCCCCTGTATCGGAGGAAGGGAAGGTTAGTAGGTGGGGCCCCCTTGCAGCTGCCAGGGGGGCCATGAAGGGGACCCAGAGATCACCCAGGGACCTCGTGGGCTATGGGAGGGCTAGAGGAAGCCCCAGGTAAGTTCAGATTTTGATTTCATTCCTCTGCTTAGGGACACTTTAACCAGCTGAGCGGTCTGGACGAGCTCAGCTCGTCCAACACCGCCAGCGGCTGCCGCTCAGGCCCTGCTGGGCCGATTTTAATGAAATAAAAAGCAGCACACGCAGCCGGCACTTTGCCAGCCGCGTGTGCTGCCTGATCGCCGCCGCTCTGCGGCGATTCGCCGCGAGCAGCGGCGAAAGAGGGTCCCCCCAGCCGCCTGAGCCCAGCGTAGCCGGAACAAAAAGTTCCGGCCAGCGCTAAGGGCTGGATCGGAGGCGGCTGACGTCACGACGTCGGCTGACGTCGATGACGTCACTCCGCTCGTCGCTATGGCGACGATATAAGCAAAACAAGGAAGGCCGCTCATTGCGGCCTTCCTTGTTTATTCTGGGCGCCGGAGGCTATCGGAAGATCGCCTCCGGAGCGCCCTCTAGTGGGCTTTCATGCAGCCAACTTTCAGTTGGCTGCATGAAATAGTTTTTTTTTTATTTAAAAAAAACCCTCCCGCAGCCACCCTGGCGATTTAATCAGAACGCCAGGGTGGTTAATTGGCATGACTATGTGCTCTGTAAATCGCTGTGGAAGATGTCAGCACTAGATAAATAATAATAATAACTATAATAACAAACAAGATGGTGGCACCCACGAGGGTAAAAAAAAACAGGCAGTGCAAATAACCTTTGAGAAAAAAGTAGTTGAGGTGTTCACAAGGCAGATGGATTCCATTTTTTGAAGTATGTGTTGGAGGACGTTTGCTTTAATGCAAAATAGAAGTCACCTTTAAACGGACTCTCCTTAATTCCTGTGACTTCCTTTACATATTTTAAGAGTCCTGGTCCATGAGTGTACAGATTAATCCTATCCAGGGATTGAGGAGGGTCAATGTTGGGCTTGGTTGGAATTTCCCTGCATCACCAAATAGTGACGAGGCATGGCTGGACTGATAAGACTATTCCATGAATGAGTAGGAGGACACATTCACAGCTGATAGAAAACATCTCCAGTGATGGCCAGCTGGGAATACCGTAGGACACATTCATAGAATATAACAACATGGTTATACTTAAGGCCTCTTTCACAGTGCGACGTTAAAGTCGCACGTTAGAAAAAGAAAATGTTTTAACGTGTACTAAACCCCCCCCCCCCCCTCCTGGACAAACTACGCACCTAACGCCTAACCCTTAAACCCCCTCGCACAAACTACCTACCTAATGCCTAACCCTTAACGCCCCCCTGCACAAACTACCTACCTAATGTTTTACCTTTACCCCCCCACCAACAGCCTACATACCGCCTTATCCTTAACCCCCCCCCCCCCCCCACACACACACACACACACAAACTACCTATCTAACGCCTAACCTTTGACTCCCCCTTCCAGCACAAACTACCAACCTAACACCTAACCCTTAACTCCACCCTCTGCGCAAACTACCTGCCTAAGGCTTAACCCTTAAACCCCTTCACACATACACACTGCCTGCCTAATGTTTAACCCTTAAACCCTCCTCGCACAAACTACCTACCTGACGCCTAACCCTTAAACCCCCCCCAAACTACCTACCTAATGCCTAACCCTTAACCCCCCACCAACTACATACCCTCCACCTTATCCTTAACAGCTCCCCCCCACACACACACAAACTACCTACCTAATGCCTAACCCTTAACCCCCCTCCCCCCCCCCGATTCCCACACAAACTACTAACCTAATGTCTAAACCTTATCTCCACACCCTGCGCAAACTACCTACCTAAGGCCTAACCCTTAACCCCCCACCAACTACATACCCTCCACCTTATCCTTAACAGCTCCCCCACACACACACACAAACTACCTACCTAATGCCTAACCCTTAACCCCCCCCCCCCCTTCCCACACAAACTACTAACCTAATGTCTAAACCTTATCTCCACACCCTGCGCAAACTACCTACCTAAGGCCTAACCCTTAACCCCCCACCAACTACATACCCTCCACCTTATCCTTAACAGCCCCCCCACACACACACACAAACTACCTACCTAATGCCTAACCCTTAACCCCCCCCCCCCCCCCGATTCCCACACAAACTACTAACCTTATGTCTAAACCTTATCTCCACACCCTGCGCAAACTACCTACCTAAGGCCTAACCCTTAAACCCCTTCAAAAATACACACTGCCTGCCTAATGCCTACCCCCCCCCCACCCCCACCCACACACACGCAAACTACTTAAGGGTATGTGACCACTACCCACGGTGCGATTTAAAAAAAAAATATATTTTTTCTCAGCTGTCTGTGTTCCAGTTGTGCATATTTCCTCAATTTAACAAGACTTCAACAAGAATTGCTAGGAACTTAGTGCAATGGGAAATTAGAAACACTAGTAAATATGGCTGGGGGTTGTAACTCTTCCCAGCTCTCCCTGCAAGAGAGCAATGTAGCCACTTTCTGTCAGAAAAGGAAGTGAGGAATTCTTTGCCAAATATAGGCACAAAGGGCAATAACACCAAAACAACCCTTTTAGGCATTATCCAAAGCTTAAATTATTTTACACTAGTGTACTGTTGCCATGGTTGCAAGCAAGTGTAATTTGGATATTTGGGCACATTGTTCCTGGCTGCAGGTTATGTAAGCGAGATCATTTCTAATAGCATCAAATTAGAAAAGAATTCTCTTTATTTTTTCATCACTATGTTTTCTTTTTACGTTTTCCTTGGCATTTGGTTGCTTTATGTCACACATTAGCGTTGTGGAGAGAGAATTTCCGAGCATGCCAAAGAGTAGCAGGTATATCTGATAAAGCCAAGGTCGCCCTCACATCCTGCCTCCTTAATTGCCCTCTTCTGTGTTCTCTACGCACGTCCTGCCCTGCTCCTTGAAGACAGACACGTTAGCCAGGCTCCGCACCTATAGGAAACACATTGCATAGGAGACAGGAAATGCAAACACAGGATATGTTAGTAATCTTTTACCTGCCAGGTCTGCCAGCTGCAGATAGAGCAGGTCACGAACCGCCACAAACCCAACGGGCATATTTCATAAACCTGACGCTTTGCTCTGTCCGTTATTACGTGACAATCACATTGTTCTGCTGCCATTATGGTGAAAATCCACATTCACTTTTTTTTTTCTATTTTCTACCTGTGATCTCTTTACAGTAAATTGTGTACTTTGTTTTTCTATTTTCAAACTGTGATCTCTTTACAGTAAATGGTGTACTTTGTTAATAAAGTTTTTAAACCTTTCTAATTCAGATAATTTTTATTCTGCGCTGTGCTTTATCGGCGGTGATTGACTCGAGCAGAGGCAGAGCTACTGGGGACAGCTCTGCCTCTACCAGGAAGGATCCCTGAATGTTGCCCCTATTTTGGGGATATAAATACAGTGTACTGCAACATTTCAGCTATGATCTTATTGCTTAAGATAAATGGCCAGTAAAAAGAGGTATTTTGGGGGGTTTCAGGCTCTGTTTAAGGACCACGATTTTAACCTACCTTGGGCTTCTCTACCAGCCCCCCTGCAGACGCCCTGTGCCTGCACTGTCACTAGAGTAATCCTCCAGTCCGCCGCAGTGACCCTTATCTGGCCGGCCAACTGGTGAGTGCAGCGACCCTCATCTGGATAGCAAACTGTTGAGTTGACGGCTACGGTGCATGTGTGGCTGTGGCCGCACGTGTGCTCCAACACACTCCCGTCTCCAGGAGCGTAATGCGCATGCGCAGTAGAGATTGTTGCATACTGTGCATACGCAGAGCACTCCCATCCACAGAAGCATGATCAGGAGGCGCACAGACCAGGTCCGTGCAGGCAAGTGACAGAGGGGCTCTGCAGGAGACCGGGCACAGGGCAGCTGCAGGGAGCTGGTAGAAACCCCAGGTAGTTAAACTCGTTTTTTTTCCATTCAGTTCAGGTTCACTTTAAGCATGGAGTACTACATTTTTCACCAGAAGCTGGGGGGGGGGGGGGGAGGGGGGAGGGGGCCTGCACGCTATTTGCGGACGGCCCAGGGTATATATCAACTCTTAGAAATCCTTGTTATAATCCAGGCATTGTGTACAGCATGTCTGGCGAGACTCGCTTATGTTCCCAGGAAGAGCAGCGTTACACTTTTTAATTTCATCTTTTCAAGTTGGGTCTGTTAAAATATCTCTCCATGCTCAATTAGACAAACCTTATAATGCCTAAAATGTTTTCGCATCCTCTTCCTCCTTTTGCATTATTTATAGGAGACATTTTCCAGTTGCTTAGACTCATACACAAATGACGAGATAAAGGGAATCTGTTTGGTGTCTCTACATATCATTATCTCTGCTATTTACTACATTTGGAGTGTTTTAATCCTTTGTAATGGCGCTGCATCAAACTTGTTCCCCTTAATTGCTTGTTATAATGTAACAATCTGGGAGAAGTGTGAAACAACACAAATGAACTTGGTTTCATTCAAAGATGTTTCATAGTTTTCAAGGTTCAAACTGTGACTGCGTTGGGAACTTTGCAATACGCCGAGAACAGACCCATCCCCCGATACTTCCTCTGAGAAATTGCACTTTCCTTAAAGTTCAGCTTTGCCTTTTGTAAAAGAGAAAGAATTTGCAAGCAGCGTAGTACTGCACTGTGCATGGGTTAGAAGCCACACCCAAAATGCGTCACTTCAGGATAGTGGGTGGTACCGTCCAAATTCCTTTTAGCCTTTGCAAGCAAGGTGGGCGTCCAGAACCTATGATTTTTTTTTTTTTTTAAAGCAAACCTTACATCAGATGGGGGAAACTTCTGGGTCCTGCACTTATCACATGGGTCTGGGAAGGACACAGGAGTTAAATTGGTGCATTAAGCTAAGTACACACGGGGGACAAAAGTGGCTAGTCGCTAGCACATAGGGGACGTGCACGCAACAGCTCCGCCCGTGCGACAGCTGTCTACACATCTCTGCCCGAAGGCAGAGACGCGGCGGAAGCTGTCGCCGAAGGTTCTTCCCCCCCGCCGGAAGCGCCATACATTGTGTATGGAGTTGCTGTCGCTAGTCCGCATACACACTGCGGACTAGCGACAGTTGCGGCGAAGTTGCGGCGACAGCTGTTGCCTGCGATTGAACAAGTTAATTGCCTGGCGACAGCTCTGTGTAGTGACGGTTCGGGGCGTGTGCATCATACACACACCCCGTGTGTATGAGCCATAAGAAAGGTGAATTGGCACAACCCCTAATTTGTACAGCATTGGGGTGAGTTTGAAATGTCTGTTTCTGGGAGATCCTTGGACAGAAAGGAATTGGTTTTAAAGGGAGTCTGAACTGAACCAAAAAACAAACAAACAGATACTCACCTAAGAAGAGGGGAAGCTCTGGGTCCTATAGTGCCTTCCCGTTCCTCTCATGGTCCCCTCATTACAGCGCTGGCTCCCCCATTCAAAACTCCTGCCGTGGGACGCATGCACAAATGCGTGAGAAACTGTGCTTGTGCATGCGCAGTGCGGAGCTCCACGAGTGCTCCCGCCTCCTGCAGTGGCAGAAGGCAGAACCATCAAGAGACTGAGACTACTAATAGGGGAGCCAGCGCTTGCACGAGGGGACCAGGAGAGAAACGGAAAGGCTATATAGCACCCCAGAGCCTTCCCTCTCCTTAGTTATCTGGGTTTTGTTTGTTCGCTTCAGACTTACTTTAAATTAAAATATGCCTGCAGCTGCTGTGTGATTAATGATACTGCTGCTCCCAGGGCCGGATTTACCATAAGGCACTGTAGGCACGTGCCTACAGGTGCCTGATGATGGAAAGGCGGCTCACTCCCACTCTCTCCCCTCCAGGACCTACTTCCCTATGCAGAATCCTGATGAGAGTATAAATGAGAGGTTACTCACCCTGCTCCCTGCATTCCAGTGGCAAGATCTCCCTTAAGTGGGGGCACCTCTAGTTACTTAATACTGAGGTACTTCTAGTTATCTAATACTGGGGCACCTATAGCTACCTACAATGGGCAAGGCAGGTAAGGGAGAAGTGACAGCTGGGCCAACCAGCAGACTTGCGGTGCAGTTCGTTGGGTGTGGGTAAATTCACAGAGGGCGAAGTCTAAAGTGCCAGGAAATCTGTGCCTATAGCTCCTATGAGGTAAATCCGGGCCTGAGTTCTCCATAACTTAAAGGGTGCCTGAAGTGACATGTGACATCATGATAACCATGTGAACATGTAGTACCAATCCTAATTAGAACTTCCCCAAGTCCCCTTTTTTAAATTTTATTTCAGTGCCTTGTTCTCAGCTGTCTGTCTCAAGCTGCAGCTCTACAGATAACTAATTATAGGTCAAAGAGCTTCTGTGTGGCTGTGCAAACAAACACTACTGATTTCAGAATAATGCTGAAAAGACTGCAGAGAAGTACTATTGAAGATTAGCTCTACACATACAATTATTTATCACATACATTTATTTTCACATGGGGGTTTGATAACTGGCTATTCATACAAGCCATTAGTGATGAACTGAAATTTCGTGTTTTTGTAAACACTTCACCTCAAAGGGTTTTTCCCTTTAAAAAAACAGAGCAATTTTCACCTGTCAGTGCTCCTTTCATTCATTCGCCTATAAGTTTATTACTACTTATCACAACGAAACAATCTATATCTAGTTTTTTCGCCACCAATTAGGCTTTCTTTGGGTACTTTTTACTAAGAATTATTTTTTTCTAAAAGTGTTTTAACAGGAATTATAAGAAGAAAAATGGAAAAAATTCATTATTTCTCAGGTTTTGGCCTTTATAGTTTTCAAATAAAACATGCTAACGTAATTAAAACCCACACATTTTATTTGCCCATCTGTCCCGGTTATTGCAACGTTTAAAAATTTTCCCTAGTACAATGTACGGCGCCAATATTTTATTTGGAAATAAAGGTGCATTTTTTCATTTTGCGTCCATCCCTAATTACAAGCCCATAATTTATAAAGTAATGGTAATATACCCTCTTTACATACATATTAAAAAAAAAGTTCAGTCCCTAAGGTAACTATTTATGTATTTTTTTTATTTGTAAAAAAAAAAATTCAAAAAAAATAAATAAATTGGAAACTATTGGGGAATGTGGGAGGTCAGGGGTTATTTTAAAATGTAAAAATAAGGTAAAAAAGGAATCCTTTATTGAAAAACAAAAATGTAGATGTCATTTTACAATTTGGCCACAAGATGTCCTCGTAGGTGACTTCAGTATGCGTACTATTAGTACGCAAATCAGAAGGACTGCGTGGACAGTCGTTATGAATAAAGGCGCCATCTAATAGACGGTGCCGTTCATTCACACCGGGACTTAGCAGCTACCAATCGGCTGTAACGAGCATGGGGGGCAAGCAGTAATGCGCGGCGGGAGGGACATAGTACCTACGTCCCTGCACATAGTTATGGCATTTTGCAGGGACGTAGTTACTCGTCCCAGGGGAGGAGAAGTGCTTAAGACATGAAATTTGCAATTGTGACATGAAATTGTAATTTGTTAGGTCCAGGGCTTGCCCACACCTCCCTCTGGGTATCGCATGGTGGTTTGGGGGCCCCAGCTAGTGAGAGAGACCTGGGGCCCCCGGCTGTCGTGTGGACTAGTGTTTGTGACATAGTTACTCGTCCCAGGGGAGGGGAAGTGGTTAAGACATGAAATTTGCAATTGCGACATGACATTGTAATCAGAAAATTCATAATTTTGTGTCGTAATTTTGCATTAAATCGTAATTTCATATTTTATTTTGAGTTTAAATCTGTAATTTATAAATCCTTCTATAACAAAAAAATCACACAAAACTACAGGTAACACAAAAAATGGAAGTTTGTGCTTTACATGAAAATTAGTTCTGAAAAATACTTGTATATCCCAAAATTTTCGTAATTTAAAAAACTTTGTCATGAAAAGAACATTATTACAAAAGTTTGTGTATGGTTATAATAACGCAAAATTTCACACAATTTTCATAATTACAATTTTTCCATTACAATTGTAATCGTAATTGCGAAAATTACGCAAAGTTTTGTGAAATTGTAATAAGTACCTTACAATCATCACTACAAGCCATAAGATCAGGGGTATTGCAATGATCTGGCACATGCGGCACATACCCTGAATCTATAGCCAGATGCCCCAGGTCTTCAGCCACCACAACTTTTTTTTGTTCAAGCAGCAATCTGAAAACAAGAAGAGTCCCTCAATGCATCTAAGAAAACATTGACAGCATTGGGTTGGGACTTTGATAAATGAACCCCAAAATACATGTGATGCTATTTTTACTTTATTCTGTTATTTCCACTATAAAAAAAAGATATTCCTATTTCCTATTTTATATTTAAGTTGTAAAAAAAGGAACCTCTCCCCATCACCTCTAGAGCCAGACTGTTGTACTCATGGCTGCGTTCTCCACGATTTAGCCGCAGCTCCAGCTAGCTTAAAGGCCTCTTGTAACCGTGCAATGTCATTTCCAATGTAAAAATAGCCCCCTTCATTATCTGCATGCCACTTTAACACGCAGGTTATTTTCTCTCCTTTCTTCCAGTAAGAGCAGCCTTCGCATCAGAAGAATTCTTGGCAAATTAATGCGCTACCTCTCGGGCTAATTAAATTAGAAAGGATCCTAAACACAGAACGTCTTTTGTGGTGGACACAATGTTTGGCTTCATGGATCTCGCTCGGAGAGGAATTTCTGCTATTAACGGTCTTCTTGCCTCTAGCTGAGGTCTGGCCTCCTCTAACACAGTCAAGTTCCTAATTTGCCACAATGAAGGGGAATTATGAACCGATAAGAGGCAGAAGATGCGCTCAGGGCTCCGGGCGGCGAAGGGTCTGCAGCTCTGCACCTGAAGCTCTCGCAAGTCCTATTAATTCCCGCCTAAAAAGAGCAAAATCCGTAGAGCAAATGACAAAAGCAATTACGGCTTAGTTGCTCGGATATCTCGCCTTTCTCTGAGATTGCGCACATCATTTTACATATAACTACATGGAAGAACTTAAAACTTCTTTTCAACATCTGCTTCCTGTAATTTTTACATCTCCTTTAATGTGTTTTTTTAAGGAGCTGCGGCAGATTCTCTTGATTGCAGACAGTAGGTAATATCTCCCACGTAATGAATATTTCACACATCTTAAGACCAAGGCTGTTAGGGAGATTAGTATAATTTGTCAATAAGTTACGTGCGCAAAATCAAAACCATTCTGTCTACCGCTCTCTCCTTGTCCCAACTTGTTCCGGGACTGAGGCTTTTTGCACAGCAGAGCAGAGATGAGTGATTTTATTAAACCTGATCTCCTATTAAGATCTAATCGAATTGCACAGTATTTACGCGTGCTTAAAATTGATTCAATAGGTGCGTAGTTAGTTACATGTAGAGAGTGTTGTGTGGAAAACATGTTTGAGTGTTTTCTCTGTAACGCTGGGTGATTCACCAATCATGGTCATTATAACATGTATTTATCTTTTTAAATTAAAACTGAAATTGCGGGTACGTTTAGTATTGACACAAGTTATTTGGATGCGAGATATTACCTAGCGGTAATACCTTGACGCTCTCTCTTCTTAACATTTAATTCACCCTTGATGCCCAACTTCTAATGCTAACTTTCACCCTCTGAACACCTAACCCTAACCTCCCTCTCCACGGCAGACGCTACCCCCTCCCCCCCCCCCCCCCTCCGCCAGTTACTAACCTCCCTCTGTCCATGCCTAACACTAACTTCTTCTTCTCCACACCTAACACTAAGTAACATCACCCTTTTGAATTCCACAGAGGTGCCTGGCTCTTCTGACCACATATGCTATTGCTCCGTTGTTATTGCCTGATGAAGCGGGATCAAGCCTGCGAAACGCGTTGCATATTTGTAGTTCATAAATAAAATATATTGACTGTCTTTACTACAGTCGTTGTGTTTCTACTTGGAGGAGGTAAGTCCACCACTACCTCCTCTATTTACCAAGAATTTGTTCTTTAAGCTAATTTAGCTTCCTTTTATCCTTTTGGCACCTCTGTTCTCCTGCATACTTTTGAATACCGAACATGAACCCCTCTCTATGCCTAACACAAATGTCACCCCTCTCCACACCAAAGTCTAACCACCTCTCCATGCCATACAATAACTTCCCTACTCTGCATGCCTAACATAACCTCTCCAGTATTCATGCCTAACACTAACCTCACCCCTCTCCACTCCTAACACTAACCTCCCAGACACTAACCTCCCCCCTTTTCATGTCTAACATTAATCTCCCCCATCTCATTCTCCACTCCTAGCAATAACCTCATCCCTCTCCACTCTGGTGAGGAGGGGGTCCTCACCAAATACAAACACTAACCTCCCTCCCTGCTACCTTATTTACTAACACTAACACCAGTATATTAAGGCTGAACCCTGTTACTATCCCCTAACACTAACCTACCAGCCTCCTGAAATGGGGATTTAGCTACAGTGTAGCCAAACTCATTACTTGGTATGAACTAGAATGTTCTTGCAAAAAGAGAGATGGTCCTGCAGTGTGAGGGAGGTGAGAGCTGTGTATAATATGGGAGTTACACCTAGTCACTGCCTCCCTTCCGATGTGCTCTATGCTGCGTTCAATCCTCTTACACTTCCGCCTTCTAAGACATAATTTCCACTCTGAATGCAGATGAAATGCAGCATAGAATGCATTGGTGCCTGATTGTGAACCAATCCAACCTGGCAGATCTGTTCAGATGATAATCAGTGTTAGTTTGAAAACACAGGTATCGGATGATAACAAATGATCGCTCCATTCTAAACCCTCGTGTGTGGCTAGCTACGTACTTCCTGTTCCTTGGTTTTGAGTTTACACTGGCGATTGGATTGGTAATCGTTGTCATGCCATCAATGGCATCAAATGTGCCATGTTGCCCTTAGATGTCACTCGTTCATCATATTGGTGATCACTAGCCTACTGACAACTGAGGTGTAGCATGTGTACATAGCTTAGAACATTTATGTAAACCAAGCCTAACTGCAGGATCCAATGAGAAACAAATTATTTAATGAAAGGCTGTCCTTTTTTTCTGTGACTTTCCTCCTCATTCATTTAGTGGATTCTGACTCTTCATGACCATATGCACTTCTGTGGCTGTCCATCACTGCTTCTTTCAGCTGTTGAATAGACATGTTCATAGCTTCATATCATAGACATGTTCATAGCTTCACATATGCTGTGCATCCATCTTAGAATCTCACATCCTCTTCTTTTGCCATCAAGGTTTTTAAGCAATATGGGCACTATGGGCATATGCACAAATGTCTGGTAAAGTTACTGCGTGGCTCCTTAATACAAGCATTGTTAGGGCTCTTTCACACCAAAAAGCGCTTTGTGATTGGCGATTTTTGCACAATTTTGCAAAAAAATTTGGCAAGCGATTTAAAGTGGTCTGAAACTCTGATATAACATTCAATAAAAATGTGTTTTCCTACTTTTTATTACTCATACAGTTATAACATTTGGTTTTGTGCACACATAGTATTGTCTGTTTATAAATTACACGTTTCCAAAGTGTAGTCTTTCTTGCCCTGAAACCTGCCATTGCATTTTATTCTTTTTCTATTATATATAACTGCTTTTTATTATATATTAAAATCTTCTAATAAACTATTCTGAACTCTTTGTGTGCCTGAAGAAGAGACAGTTTCTCAGAGAGTGTTTGCTTACATTCTAGTGTTGATACATTTGTGTTTAACAAGTAAAAAATAGACTGTTATCTCCAGTTTGGATGCGGATTTGAAGCTGAATAGCAAGAGAAAATGCTTTGTTTAATCATTTCTGTGATGTTCTGCTAGAATTTTTTTCTGGGATAGTAGCTTTCAAGCTGTAAGGAATCTTTTAGCGCAAAGTAGAAATGCTGGCTTTCAGACCACTTTAATGCGATTTTCACAATGCTTTTGTTTTTCTATACTCTCTACAGAATTGCAATTGCAGCAAAAATGCTTAATGCAGCACTTTTGCAATCTTTAAAAAAAAAATAGATTACTTCAGTGTGAAAAAATAAAAAATAAAAATAGATCACTTCAGTGTGAAAATCCCATTTGATTACATAAGTGTAAAAAAAACATTTGATTACACTAAACAGGTGTTTTTTTTTAAATGCTAGCGACTGGAAAAGTGCTGCTAAAGAGCCCTCTTGGCGTGAAACAGCTTTTAGAGTAACGTACAGTATGCAAGTAGCGTATCGCACATTACTCTAGCAACAAAGGGGGTAAGAGACGCCCAATTGTAGATAAAACTGGTTAAAAACAGCTAAAATAATAGAGGAAGAGGTGGCTTATCTCAATAACGACACACTCATACTTATATGAAGTCTCATTATGCCCAGGCAACGCGTTTTGTGGGTCTAACACCCACTTCCTCAGGTCAATTACCCTAGCAACACTCTTGTTACCTAGGTAATGCGGATCACGGTAATTGCACTATATACAATACCTTGTCATCGAGGTTGATGGTAAAATTGCTGTTTGCTTCCTGCTCATAGAAACCTTTGGGACTTTTGTGCATATGCCCTTATGTCAGCTTTCAAGTCCCGTTTTCTTCATATGTAGCATGCATACGTTTCCAGGGCCGGGCCGAGGCAGAGGCGAGAGAGGCCCCAGCCTCAGGGCGCAGTGTAGGAAGGGGCGCACAACTCACTCAGCTATCATTCCCCTATTGTGTTTGAAGCAGAGAGAAATAAGGAAAGGGGATACATGGCATTGGCAGTGACTGCAAGCCAGATAACTAGGAGTTGGGGGCCCTGGGGCAGCTGTTAGTCTAATAGCAATTAGTGTGTGATGGCTGGGGTGGGAGGGATGGAGGGGTGCACTTTGGTGTCTCAGCCTTGGGTGCTGGAGGACCTTGTCCCGGCTCTGTACATTTCACATACAGAGAAGCATCCTATTAAAAACACTTGCAGATTATATAGGGAGCTGCTACTCAACACATGTGTGGAGGAAACAGCATTTCAGCTTGAAGAATGTCTGCTGACAATACTGCACCTTGGAAGGGAGGAAGCCATGGCAGAGAATTGCCTTCCTGAGCTGTTAAATGAACGACCGGCAGGTACTGCGAAAGAGTGTCTGTTACAAGTAGTTACCTAACAGAGCAAGTTCCTGTAAACCGCAAGGCTTCAGGTGTCCTTATTTAGAATGTATCTCCCTCTCATAACAGTAGATGAGCAATCCATGGATGAACACATCTGACTATTACACCAACTTAAAGGTATGCTGACATCAAACCAACAGACATTGATTCAGGCAATACCTTTACTGACTAACAGTTTCTTCTTCAGGCATTATACGTTACGTACAGAAGTTTATATATGATTCTGTAGGCTCAATCTGACACCCCATCACACTTTACCTCCTTTGAAATGTAGAAAACCTCCTCAGTACTCAGATCTCTTGAACCCTGGCAGCATTTGTCAATACAGGTAAACAAAAACCATAATCATCTAAGCTCTCAGCCATAAAGCAGCAACAGGCACCAGGTGTCAAATACCCAAGGTACGCCACTGGGTAACGTATCTGCCCCAGGCTCCAACCAGACCACAGAAGACCATCAGAATGGACACAACACTGGACGCTCTCGCTAGCTGCACGTGATTCGTCTGCAGAGAGGAACCAAGCCTAAAGGTGCGTACACACGCACTACAGCAGCCATCGACGGGTCCGTCGGCACCTCCCGCTGGGCGGGTTTTCAGCAGACTGTAGTGCGTGTAGTGCTGGCGGATCATTCAGGAACAGCCTTATCAGTCCGCTGACAGTGCGTACACATGCACTACAGTCTGCTGAAAACCCGCCCAGTGGGAGGTTCCGATGGACCCGTTGTTTGCTTCTGTAGTGCATGTGTACACACCTTAAGTATAATCCTAACATCATTTGGCCTGTGTCCTTGCTGGTCCTGTGATTGTTGTGTACTAATGTTTAGCAAGAAGGCTGATAAGAAGGCACTGTGTTTACTACTGTTATAAAATGCCCTTTGGGGCACTGTTATTGGTGCAGTTCCCACTAAAAGTGAAATTTTGCCCTAAATCTTCTGCTGCATAATGTGTCACTATAACCAGCATCAGATGCAAATGTTCATTCCAATGTTGTGATTGGTTCAAAACCTTAAACAAGAACTGTAGTGAAAATAACATAATGGTGGTGACATTCGTATGGAATGTTCATTTCTATGCACAAAGGGAGATATTGCTTGCTTGGCAGTTGGAAAAAGCTGTAATTTCCCACAATCCAACAAGGTTCACAGCCAGCAAACTGTCAGGACCATGGTCATGACTTCAAACTACGGGAGGGGTTTCGCCACCAAATCAATTATACAGACCCCCCCGATGTTCTATTGGAGAAAAGGTAAAGATTTCTCGTGGGAAAGGGGGTATGGGTTACTGATTATAATGGATTTCAATCCTTGGTTACAGTTCCTCTTTAACAGTTTCTAGAGTCACAAGGAAAGTTTGCAGGTTCCACTCAGGGGCATAGCAATTGCCATAGCAGCCATAGCAGCTGCTATGGGGCCCTGGAGTGTAGGGGGCCCAGGTGGTACTTAATGTATTCACCATTAACTCTGTGGTGTTTCTCTAGCCCCTGATTGTCTCAGTGCCTAAGAACTATGCACAGTGTTGATCGCATGAGAATGTAAATTGCCCATTTAACTCATATCCATAGGGTAGGGGCAGGTGGCATTGCTTAAGAGTGTCTACATCTGAGGGTCCATGAAAGTTTTGCTATGGGGCCACATGATCTAGATCCTCTAGCTACGCCACTGGTTACACTACAGAGAGCCCCGCACCTGTAATGTATTATAGAACATTCTGTTTATCCTCTGAGCTGACAAGACACCATCTGAACTATATGCATTGTAAGTTTTGTTTTTTGTGTATTTGATGCTTGTGATAAAAGCTGGAATATTAAGCAGATCACAGGCGGTATTGTGTAGCGGGAGTCGGCCTGTGGACTTCCTGGCAATATTCATCTATTCTCTTTAACCCTGCCTTCAGAAGGCCATACAAAGGCACGCTGACTTTCATATTCATTTATAAGAGAACATGTGCTTAAAGAGGCACTCTGCCCAAAAAGAGACGAAGAGTTTATCGAGAAGCGGTCAGAATTTCACTTTTTCCTTTTGAACTAGTGGTTTGGTTAATGTCAGTTTGCTGATATATGTTATAGGAGTTATTGCAATCAATCACTGAATACCGTTTTTTTAGTTACAATCTGCTTTGAAAGATTGTTGAAGATATAATTTTTGCTACTGAAAACACTATGCCTGATCCAATTGATTTTTTTCTCCTAGCTGATATTTTCAATATATTGTATAAAATGCCTTTTAAGCTACAAGTTAGCAAGCAAATACTTTGGATCAGGCCCTATGAAGATGATTTACCAAATGTATATTATGAATGATCTCTCTTCTTTATCTTAACCTCCCTAGCGTTCTGGACGAGCTAGGCTCATCCAGAGACGCCGGAGGTGACCGCTCAGGCCCCACTGGGCCGATTTGAATATTTTTTTTTAAACACGCAGCAAGCACTTTGCTTGCTGCATGCCTTACCCGATCGCCGCCGATCCGCCGCCGATCCACCGCTACCCGCCGCGATACAGCGCCCCCCCAGCCGAGATTCCGTGCGCTGCCTGGCCAATCAGTGCCAGGCAGCGCTGAGGGGTGGATCGGGTCTCCCTGTGACGTCACGACGTCGCCGACGTCGATGACGTCACAACGTGCGTCGCCATGGTGACAGGGGGGAAGCCCTCCAGGAAATCCAGTTCAGGAAGAGATTTCCGGACGGGCCATTGCGCCGGCGGCGATCGGAGGGGTGGGAGGGACGCCGCAGGGAGGGGGGAATAATGTAGCTAGCGCTAGGCTAGCTACATGAAAAATAAAAAATAAATGTGCAAAAAACGTTCCCGTGGCCGCAGGGCCGCGGGAATAAGAGCGCCAGGCAGGTTAAATCTCCTTATCTGCCTTTACAATGAGATTAGCTCACAGTGATCATGGGGTCAGAAGCCAATGAAATCGTCTCCTGACCGTCTCACAGAGCTTTGCCGTCATACCAACGGCAGGGCGAGGGAGAGAGAGGCGTGACCGGCAGTAGCGGTGTGAGCGTGTGCCGCCGGTGAGTGAACTCTACACCCCGGCAGGGATAACAGCTGCCAAACATGGCTTAAATTTCAGTTAGCATCATCAAATTTGTTTTCAACTACTTACAATACTGTAACATGTAACAACAAAAATATGTAATAACAAAAACAGCGCTGTACATTTATTTATCTAATTTTTTTACATGAAGACATCTTTGTGTGTGTGTATAAAGCATTTTAGGCCATATGCAATTGACTTTTCTCCTAGGAGATAATTTTTTTACTTCTTTTTAATATATCTTTTTAGCACTTTGCAATTGAAAAAGAACCAAAAAGTATATGATAAAGAACTATCAAAATAGTTTTGAGTATTTTCTTGCCTGCTGGTGGTTTTAAAAGCATTTTATTTAAAAGGTGTGAAAATATCATCTAGAAGAAAACGTAATTGCACATCGACCCTTGTAACTCGAGTCGTACTCATTTGTAAGTATGGGACCGTCTGAAGAGTACAAAGATTGTGAGCAGAAACACACTTTGTAATGAAATCTCCTAAAAACCGGAACAAGCCATATTTGCACTATTTTAACATTCTTACAAAACAAACTTTCAACAAAATCTCTTTGGCTGTTTATGTCTCTAGAATGTTGTTACTCTTAAAGTTTTTACGGGTTCCTCATTTATTTTATCTGAAGTAAATATTAATTCAGGAGAGAATCTTTTTTCAGGAGGACGGTCATCTTTTGCTTTGCTGACAATCCACTTACAGAAAAGTAACTGATACAAAGTTTTTATAAATAACATCTAGTATCATCTAGATCGTGTAGCAAAAACACTTTGGGAAGGAATGCTGTGGTTTGTTGGAGAATGTGCAGTTCTCAAATAGACAAATGCGACTGACCTATCAATCTACGGAGGGTCCCTATTTAGATGACTTTCCATAACAGGTTACATTTATTTATTTTGTATTAATACTCTGCTCATATCTTCAACACCGTTCTACACAAAAAGTGGGTGCATCTTATATGCAGAAGTTACTGTATAGTGGCTGCTGGAAAATACTTACCGTATCCTGCCACCGCGCTCCTCCTCCCCTCGCTCAGGTCCTGCAGCTCCTCAAGTGATCCTCTTCTCCTGCAGTAGTTTCCTGTACACGGCGTCCGCCTGCCGATATACATCTTCGAAATGTGAAAAATAGGGATGCTCATTTGGATTCCGCGGAAATTAAATTCCTGCATTTCCGATCGGAAAACAGATTTCTGCAGAAATACCACATTACGGCAACTCAGTAATTTTGACGCAATCACAGAACTCGGAAGCATTGTACTGATGAAAGAATGCAGTGTCAACTCCAAAGTATTTGGCCAATCAGAGAATACAAAAAAAGACCAAAATAAAGACTCCTTGGAAATCGGATATTGGAAAACAGAAATCAGAAATCCGCAGGATCGGACCATCCCCAGTGAGAAATGATTGCTGTGAACAACTGCTACCTCCACATGCACTTTATATGCGTACCATTATATAGAGATATACCGTATATCCTCAAATATAAGTCAACCTTGTGTATAAGCCGACTCCTATATTTGACCCTTTTAAGCTAGATTTTTTTATTGACTCAAGTATAAGCCTACCCAGCAAAGTTAATGGCTGTACTTGGGGACCAGAAAGAATTAACAGCTGCACTTGGGGAACAGAAGGGGATAAAGACTGCACTGCAAAAAGTACTGCAGCCATTAACTCCTCCTGTCCCTTAAAGTGGTATAAAACCCAGCATTTCTTCTTTGCTCTAAAAAATTATTTACAGCACGTGATGCTTGGATACCCCCAATCACGAATTCGAATAAATCCGGCCACAGCAGAATTTAAATCCGGATATGCTGTGATCTGGATTTGAATCGGATTTTAGCCGTTATTACATGTACAATGCGTGATCATGGACGTGATCACAGATTTGACTTTAACGTTAATAGCAATTATAAAGGTGATAAGTGGCTACAACTTAAAAAAAATTAAAAATGACCTTATAGTTTTTGAGAAAATGTACCATCTATTCCGGCGTATAGGACGACTGTGCGTATAAGACGACCCCCCAACTTTTCCAGTTAAAATATAGAGTTTGGGATATACTCGCCGTATAAGACTACCCCTCTTCCAACACACACCAAATAAAAATTAAAAAAACATCATATACTGGTACTATGATATGTATGAACAGATACTGGTGCTGTAGTGTGTGGTATATAACCGTATATAGGCGATTGACTGGTTTGATTGGTCAACTCTCCCTCTCCCTAAGTAGATTGGTCAGCTCTCCCTGTCTACCTGTTTATCAGAACTGTATGGAAGAATAGATCACGCTGTGCCCATAAATCACGCCTCTTTCACCCTTCTGGCCCGCCCTTGAATCCTATTTACCACCTTCTCTGCCTCTTAGATCTCGCACATGTGCGCCTGCGCCGCTTCACTACAGTTCTCAGCAGTGAGATCTGAGAGGCGGTAACAGAATAGGGCATATTAACCGGCATCAATGACAGCCGGCGTATAAGACAACCACTGACTTTTCAGATGATTTTTAAGGGTTAAAAAGTAGTCTTATATGCCAGAATATTCTGTAGTTTAAAGTTTCAAATGAAAAAAGTATTTGTAATAAATAAACCCACCGATTTTAGCGGTTAATAGCAAAGGTATTTCAGCTGCAAGAGGAGGGGGCAGGAGGATTCAGCTAATTCTGTGGTGGTCACCTGTATGTTTGCTTGATACCAATTAATATAATAAGTGACTGTATATCTTTCTGGTGGGACGGCACTCTATATGGATGAAACATTAACGTTTAGTCCCACTTTTTGATCTGCATCTTCATTAGCACATTTAGTCCTTGTGCATTTTTTTAGAGGACAAATAAAAGCTCCATTATAATTATATGGGCAATATGAGGTTATGATAGTGTGTTTGTTTATCTGCGGTACCCCGTGTTATGCCACGTTCTGTGTGTGTTTCATGCAATCACTACCCAGCAAGCTATCCACCACTACTGTAACAGTTAATTAAAGTTTAAAAAAGTTAGTTCAGTTCATTAAGTTGAAAAGTTTATTGACTGCAACTTAACTAAATTTGAACACTGGATTCACGAAGCTATACAGTTTACAGTAATAAAACTGTATTACATTAAGTTACGCTTGTGTTTATTGGTCTTCATTTGCTTTTAATTACAGTACTGTATTTCATTGTGTGGGCATAGTATGGGGTAAAGTACAGCATTAGTTAGGCCTATTTTAATAAGAACTCTTAAAGGGACTCAGAGGAGTGCCTGAAATTAAAAGAGTACACTTACCTGGGGCTTCTTCCAGCTCACCGTAGGCGGCGAGGTCCCCGGGCGTCCTCCTGACTCCTCTCCTGTTACCGGCGTCACCCGGTGTCGGGCCAGCTCTTCCTGGTTAATTAATGCATGATGTCATCACACCGGCCGCTTTGCATCTTCACGCCAGTCGGCGTGAAAGGTCTGGGCATGCGCCATTAACCAGGAAGAGCCGGCCCGACACTCGGCTGGGGTGTCGCCAGGTGATGCCGGTAACGGGGGCCGGCGGAGGTGCAAGGAGAGGAGCCAGGAGGACACCGGGGGGACCTCACCACCTACGGTGAGCTGAAAGAAGCCCCAGGTAAGTGTACTCTTCTAATTTCAGGCACTGCTCAGGGTCCCTTTAAGCAATCAAAGACTACATTTATTTTGTGCCTAGGGTATCTCACAAAAATGTGTACACCTTTAACATTTTTATAAATATTTTATGATATCTTTTCATGGGACAACACTGAAGATATGTGACTTTGATACAATATAAAGTAGTCAGTGTACACTTGGAGGGAGTGCCCCGATATGTAATCCACTTCCCCAGATCAAATAATAAAAAGTGTCTTAGTACCTGCTTTGTGCAAGGAGGGAGCGCCTCTATGACTCTCATAGAGGAAGCAGACTGCGATCCGCGAAAAGCGTTATCATTCATGAGTTTTCTATTAAAAATGTATCATTTTATTCGGGATACCCCCTTCTTATAAGAGGTAAGCCAATTTTTTATGTTTTATCCAGTCAACATTTCCACTTCCACACATTACATACCCGATACCAGCCCCCCTCAGCATAGGGTGCTGGCCGTGAATGTTGGTTCCTTGGAACCCTTACACCCTTTTCCTGGAGGGCAACCCACATTGTCGAGAACCAAAGAACCCTAGTTAGGATGGGCTTTCTTCCCCAGCTGTTACACTGTGGTTGCCGGCAGAGGCGTAACTAGAAATTACTGGGCCCCCTGCAAAACTTTGGATGGGGCCCCCTCCCCCTGCACACTGTCTATAAATGTTTGTCTACAGAACTTTGTATGATTCGTTATCAGTGGCTGAGCAGATGCAGTCATTAGAACAATTGTGCAGAGAGCAGAAAGTTTTTTTTCTCCTCACTCTTAGTTGTCAATCTATAAGGACAGGGCCCCCTGTGGCATCTGGGCCCCCTGCAGCTGCATCCCTTGCAGGGTCTATTGTAATGCCCCTGGTTGCCGGTCTTGCACTCTACCCATGTGAGTATTTTGCACATAACGTTGTTGAGTGTCTCATACCCTCATGCTACACCATTAGGGGTCCCAGGTGTCCCAGTCTTGTTTTTTGTCTACTTTGGAAGGTCCTTAGACTCCATTGGAAACAAACCCTCTAGTCAGTGTACAGCTTGTGTAACAGTGTATATTTGCTGTCCTTTCAAAGTCACTTTTAGTGCTTGAAAGTATAAATATTTTTCTTCCAATAATATTGGTTCGTCCTTCAAGACAGGTAAGACTTATACGGGATCTCGTATGCCCTAGAGATGTCCCAAACCTCCGATTTTCGGTTCGCGAACTTCCGCGGAAGGTTCGGTTCACGCGAACTTTCGCAAACTGCAATAGTCTTCAATGGGGAGGCGAACTTGAAATACTAGAAACACTTATGCTGGCCAGAAAAGTGATGGAAAAGATGTTTCAAGGGGTCTAACACCTGGACCCCCAGGTGGCGGAGTGGGATACATGCCAAAAGTCCTGGGGAAAAATCTGGATTTGACGCAAAGCAGCGTTTTATAGGCAGAAATCACATTGAATGCTAAATTGCAGGCCTAAAGTGCTTTAAAACATCCTGCATGTGTATACATCAATCAGGTAGTGTAATTAGTGTACTGCTTCACACTGAAACACCAAACTCACTGTGTAATGCACCGCAAACTGCTGTTTGTGTAGTGACATCCAAGGAAGGCAGCAGGCAGGCATGCACGTCCCGAGGTAGTGACCAAAAATAACAATACAGGAGGAGGACTTTCGAGGCCCTGCTGTGTATGTGAAAGGAATAGAGATGTAGCGAACGGTTCCCGAACCGTTCGCCGGCGAACCGCTCTGCTACTCTGGGCCTCTTACTACTTCCGGGTCGCAATGACCCGGAATAGTACACCTGCGCTGCCCGGCGGAGCGCGTCCTAGATCGCACTCCTGTTGCCGGGCACTCTCTGCACATGAGCGTGACATCACTCATGACGTCATGCACATGCGCAGAAAGTGCTCGGCAACGGGAGCGCGATCTAGGACGCTCTCCGCCGGGCAGCACAGGCGTACTACTCCGGGTCATTGCGACCCGGAAGTAGTAAGAGGCCCAGAAAGGTTCGCCAGGCGAACGGTTCGGGCCATCACTAGAAAGGAATCAACTTTAAAGTACACCTTAAGTCAAAAATAAAAAATGAGTTTTACTCACTTGGGGCTTCCCTCAGCCCCCTGCAGCTGATCGGTGCCCACGTAGAGTCGCTTTGATGCTCCTGGACCCGCCGGCGGCTACTTCCCGTTTCGCCGTCACCGGCCGTAAGGCTGGGAACGCAAGTGATTCTTTGCATTCCCAGCTACAATAGCACCCCCTATGCTGCTATTGCGGCCTTCCTGACGGCCGGTGACGGCGAAACCAGAAGTAGCCGCCGGCGGGTCCAGGAGCATCACAGCGACTCTACGTGGGCACCGATCAGCTGCAGGGGGCTGAGGGAAACCCCAGGTGAGTAAAACTCGTTTTTTATTTTTGACTTAAGGTTCACTTTAAATCCTTTAACGAGAATCTGTTATGGAGGGCAAGTCTGATGGTGCCTTCACTGCGATTCACCAGGTTGGTCTCCTCCTCAAGGAGGCAAGAATCTTTTATGGAGGGCAAGTCTGCCATTGTGAGTGACCACAGGTAATGGCCGGGGAATCCTGGTTCTATTCCGGTCCGGAGTTGGAGCCTAAGAAACGGTTACCACCACACACATCCAAGGAAGGCAGCAGGCATGGCATGCACGTCCCGAGGTAGTGACCAAAAATAACAATACAAGAGGAGGACTTTTGAGGCCCTGCTGTATTTGAAATGAATAAACTTTAAATCCTTTAACGAGAATCTGTTATGGTGGACAATGATGACACCACTTGCCTTTCACGAGAATCTGTTCTGGAGGGCAAGTCTGCCATTGTGACCAGTGGGTAATGGCCGACAGTCTGCAGCAGCTTGCCCTTCTCTAATTACTGCAGGCACACAAATGTGTGTAATGGCCGGCGCTCCCTGCCTTATATATGGAGGAGAGTGGCTCCAGGAGTGAGTGTAGCCTGATTGGCTACAATGTGCCTGCTGACTGTGATGTAGAGGGCCAAAGTTGACCGTAATGGAGCATTACGGGGGCAAACCGAACTTCCGGGAAAGTTCGCCTTTGCCGGCGAAGGCGAACCACCCAAAGTTTGCCTGGAACCGTTCGCCGGCGAACCGTTTGGGCCATCTCTAGTATGCACAGCTGTTTATCAGAAACATACATACCGGGGTCCGGGGGACTCCACCAGTGTTATTATCTACACGTAGGCTTTCATCGACTCTGTTGGCATGTGCTGTGTATATGGGGGCTGGAAATGCTGTGCAGGTCAGGACTTTGTACTTCATGTTCTGCAACAGAACCAATCAATACGTTTTCAAATGTACGTGTGTAAATGGGTGCTAATACTAACATTGAATCCGTGTCCACATGTCCGCTGGGCGCTGGCCTCATGTCTGGAGAATGCTAAGCCTAGCCATTTGCAAACTTATTGGCCTGAATTCACTAAGGGCAGTTTAGTCAAATAATTTAGGTCAGTAAAATACTGTATTCCGTATTTTACATTTTTTTCTAAATTTACTAAGACTTCCCACATGCGGTAGGAGTTTGGTAATTTACGGAAAAAAACATGCTTCAATTCACTAAGCCCTGCTCAGTAGGTCTTACTTACCAGCTGTGTGGCGCAAGTCAGGCAGGAAGCTGGGAGTCTGTGTGCGGGAGTCGAACGTTTTGTGATCCAGTGCATCCCCAGCATCCCTTTAGATTTGTTGAAGCCACCAGAGGGAGTTCTTCAGTATACCAGTATACAGATATTCACATCTAAAGGGATTTAAAATGTCTCCTTCCACTGCTCTGCATTTTGAAGTCCCACCCCCCAGTGTATCTGACCAAATGGGGTGAAAAGCAGGGCTGTGTGGCTCTCCCTATTGGCTGTCTACTCCATCTGTCAATATTACCACAGGGAGTGAGTGAGTTATCGGCAGGGCAGCTTCTAGGATAAAATGCACCCAGGGCGAGGGTGTAAAAATTCCCCATCCCCTCCCCCCGAGGAGCCAGGTATAGGTGCCAGCAATATAGGTTAGCCAGGTCTAGTTGCACTCAGTATAGGTAGCCAGCTATAGGTCCCCCCAGTATAGGTAGCCAGGCATAGGTACCTCAGTATAGGTAGCCAGCTATAGGTCCCCCCCTGTATAGGTAGCCAGGCATAGGTGCACCAGTATAGTTGCCCCCAGTATGGGTTAGCCAGGTAGGTGCCTCCAGTATAGGTAGCCGGTATAGTTGCCCCCAGTATAGGTTTGATAGGCAGGTGCCCCCGGTATAGGTTAGATAGGTAGGTGCCCCCAGTACAGGTTAGCTAGGTAGGTGCCTCTAATATAGGTAGCCAGAATAGTTGCCCCAGCATAGGTTAGATAGGTAGGTGCCCCCAGTATAGGTTAGTTAGGTAGGTGCCTCCAATATAGGTAGCCAGTATAGTTGCCAACAGTATAGACTAGCTAGGTAGGTGCCCCCAATACAGGTTAGATAAGTAGGTGCCCCATAGTATAGGTTAGATAGGTAGGTGCCCCCAGTATATAATATACAGGTAGTTGCCCCCAGTATAGGTTATATTGGTAGCTGCCCCCAGTATAGATTAGATAAGTAGCTGCCCCCCAGTATAGGTTAGATTAGGTAGCTGCCCCCAGTATGGGTTAGAAAGGTAGCTGCCCCCCAGTATAGGTTAGATTGGTAGCTGCCCCCCAGTATAGGTTAGATAGGTAGCTGCCCCCCAGTATAGGTTAGATAGGTAGCTGCCCCCAGTATAGGTTAGATTAGTTAGGTGCCCCCCAGTATAGGTTAGATAGGTAGCTGCCCCCCAGTATAAGTTAGGTTAGGTAGATGCCCCCCAGTATAGGTTAGATTAGGAAGGTGCCCCACCAGTATAGGTTAAATTAGGTAGCTGCCCCCCAGTATAGGTTAGATAGATAGCTGCCCCCCAGTATAAGTTAGATTAGATAGGTTCCCTCCAGTATAGGTTAGATTAGGTAGGTGCCTCCCAGTATAGGTTAAATTAGGTAGGTTCCCCCAGTGTAGGTTAGATAGGTAGCTGCCCCCAGTATAGGTTAGATTAGGTAGCTGCCCCCCATTATAGGTTAGATAGGTAGCTGCCTCCAGTATAGGTTAGATTAGCTAGATGCCCCCCAGTATAGGTTAAATTAGGTAGCTGCCTCCCAGTTATGGTTAGATAGGTAGATGCCCCCCAGTATAGGTTAGATTAGGTAGGTGCCCCCAAGTATAGGTTAGATTAGGTAGGTGCCCCCCAGTATAGGTTAAATTAGGTAGGTGCCCCCCAGTATAGGTTAGATAGGTAGCGGCATCCAGTATAGGTTAGGTAGGTGGTTGGGTAGGTAGGTAGGTAAATAGGTATGTTCCCCCTAATGGAGGAAGGAGTCAGCCACGGGGAGGGCAGCCCGATCTCTCCCTCCCTTCCTCTCCCCGGGCCACCCTCCGTGCTCCCCCCTCCCACTGCAGAGTTAGCACAGGGAAGCGCTGTATACAGACAGCAACTCATCTCCCCGTGTTCCAATCGCCACTCACTCGCCGCCGGTCTCATCCTCCTCTTGCATAGACGCTGATATACACGCTGCTTCCTGCTAAATAGGGAGCAGCGTGTGTATCAGCGTCTATGCAGAGCAGAAGACCAGCGGCTAGCGAGTGGCGATTGGAACGCAGGCAGGTGAGTTGCTGTCTGTATACAGTGCTTCCCTGCGCTAACTCTGCATTCGGAGGGGGAGCACGGAGGGCGGCCCAGGGAGAGGAAGGAAGGGAGAGGTCGGGCTGCCCTCCCCGCGGCTGACTCCCCCTCCATTACAACGCCATTTCTCCCTCAGCGTTCAGGTCAGCCACACGGGCCGCACGGCCCTAGAAACGGGCCTGGTGATCGGCTGGTCAGAGCTGGAGGTAAATACCAAATACTTTTGCTTGATTTACCGAACGCGTTAATCTTGGTGAATTGCAATTTCTTGACATTTCTTGAGTTATTTACCCCACGAGTCAGTAATTGACCTTACTAGTCTGTAATTTTACTTTTCAGTGCGATTGTAGGTTTAGTGAATTGGCATTTGGCACGGTGGTTGGCAGGCCCAGATTTACATCCCATGAGCCTATAGGCACAGATGCTGGCACTGGCACCCTAGACTTTGCCCTCCATTTACCTACAAGTGTGCTGGCTGGCCCAGCTGTTACTTCTCCCTTAGTTCACTTGCCAGTCATATGTAGCTACAGGTGCCCCTTAGTATTAGGTAGCCAGAGCTATCCTCCGTACTAACTAACTAGAGGTGCACCCAAGTATTAAAGGGGAACTGAAGAGAGAGGTATATGGAGGCTACCATGTTTATTTCCTTTTAAGCAATACCAGTTGCCTGGCAGCCCTGCTGATCCTCTGCTTCTAATACTATTAGCCATAGCCCCTGAACAAGCATGCAGCAGATCAGGTGTTTCAGACTTTAAAGTCAGATCTAACAAGACTAGCTGCATGCTTGTTTCTGGTGTTATTCAGATACTACTGCAGAGAAATAGACCAGCAGGGCTGCCAGGCAACTGGTATTGATTAAAAGGAAATAAATATGGCAGCCTCCGTATACCTCTTACTTCAGTTCCCCTTTAAGTAGCTAGAGGTGCCCTCAAGAATTAAGTAGCTAGAGGTGACCCCAACTGAATGGAGTGGAGATCAGGTCAGTGAAATGCAGAGACTCGGGTGAGTAACCTCTCATTTACACTCTGCTAGGCACTCTGCATTGGTAGAGTAGGAGGGAGGTACTTGAGAAGGGGAGTAAGCCGTCTTTCCATCATCAGGCGCCTGTAGGCACGTGTCTACGGTGCCTTTTGGTAAATCCGGACCTGGTGATGGGTAAAATCAGCTGTTTTCTGCATTACCGAACGCGGAAATGCTTAGTGAATTGAGGCCATTATGTTTTAGCTGCACTGAGAATGAACTGCAAACATGTATTACAGCACTATATAATCTACAATTTATGTAAGTAATTTATAACCTACAATATCAGTTTTGACAGTGAAATCTAATCGGCTGCTAGGGATGGTCAACGGTTAATGGTTAATGATTCTGAGTAGATGTAAATTGCATGATATTTTTATAAATAAAATTAATTCATATGGGCAAACACAAATGTACGCTACTTGGAAACGGACCAAAATAAAGCCACTGCGTTTGACTGGTCTATTTCCAAGCGAGATGTATTTGCATATAATTAGCATCAACTCAGAATTCTTAGCATCCATCTAACCATTTCTACTGGCTGCATGAACCCCAAATTAAGCAGAAGATGTTCTGCACCAGCTGCAGCGTTTGATATCCCCCCATGTTTGCATGGATGAGGTTAATTCGTATTCACAGAGGATGCAGAGGCCACATCACAGCGGATGTATTTTTTTGTTTGCAATTCAGCAGAAAACCCTTTTTTGTTGCATTAAGTAACATCAGTGAACTTTGGGCATTGAGACGTGACCCAAATATGTCATTATATTGTACTCCTCTGTAACCTGGTGAGAATCTCCTCAGAAAGGTATATAATGGCATAAACATGTTAGAGGCATTTCTGAAGTGGTTCATTTGAGATGTGATCTGCGTACAGGACCCGAGGCCACAACAGGAAACTGCATCTTCTCTCTCCCCTGTCTCGCTTGTCAGCTTCGTGTAATTCTCCCAACCAGCAGATCTAACTGACTGAGGCTGGAGTGAGGAAGATGTGTTATACCCTGCCAGTCTTCTGTGTGTAGTGGGGGGGTGCAAACCAAGGGAACTCAGTACATGTTTTGTGAGAATCAGCTTCATAAAAATCATACTTGAAATAAATAAAACTGTGTAAAAATGTATTTATTATTCATTAAAAGTGATCCCAAGTCAAAGCTCGTATTCAAAATAAGATATTAACTTGAAGAGAGGGTAGCCTCAGGATCCTATTGAGGCTCCCCTCGGTGGTCCGATGTCCCCTTCCACATCGGGGCAGCACACCTTCTCTTCCTTCAGTGTGGCATCACACCCGAGCATGCGCATGGAGCCCGCAGCTCCGGCTTACTGCGCATGCGCACTCGTGCGGCTAAAGGAAGAGAAGACAAGACAAATAACATTTAGATGTTTTCTTCAAAGCTGCAGCCACTAGGGCGCGCTCTATAGGCAGTAGCAATGTTAGGGAGCCTTGCCCAAGGTCTCCTACTGAATAGGTGCTGGCTTACTGAAAAGGAAAAGCCGATATTTGAATACAGGTCTCCTATGTCAGAGCTAGAGACCTCTGACACAGTGTGGCCTCGATACGATTAGCGACAATTCCTTGCTCGGGTACACTTTAAGCACTAAGGGACAATGTGTTTCACGGATGGTGGCCTGCTTCATCAGGACAATACAGTGCCCAATGCCCATAATAAAAAATATATACACATATGCATACACACTGATGCTCAATAATCGGCATAACTTAAACTATTTTCCAATAATTTTTTCTTTTTTCGTTTTTTGAGTCTGGATGTTTTGCGCACACGTGTGACCAGGAGAACTCAGTACATGTTTTGTGAGAATCAGTCTCATAAAAAGCATACTTGAAATATATAAAATGAGAAACTATCCATGAGCCCACTATAGTGTAGTATGTAAATGCTCAAAGGTTATTTAAAGTGTAAGCAAGGCGAATGTCATTTTAAGGTACATATACTTATCTAAGAAGAGAGATGCTGTAGAGGCTTCTCATGCCTTCCTCAAGTCCCCCGTTGCTGGTGTGTTGCACCTCCACAAGTATGGCCGTGCCTGTGTGTTCAGTAAGCTGAAGCCGCTAGGGCACGAGCAGCTCTCTGCTACTGAGCAAGCGCGGCCGTACTCGCACGAGTGCACAAAGAGGAGCGCAATCTGGATATTCTGGAGTCTCCGGCAAGCAGAGCCAGCAGGGAGTAGGACACAGGAAGCCTCTACAGGATCCAGAGGCTTCTCTTTCCTTTATGAGTATCTTGGAAAAAAAGGAACAATCGAGAGCCCCTAATAGTATAGTATGTTAGCGCAAATCTGATTTTAAGTGAAGACAGAGAAAAAAGGTACTCACAAAGCACTAAGACATCCACTGTATCAACAGGTAGGGAGATTAGAACCAACCTCAGTTGTGTTAAGAAGTCACTCTCTGTAGATGGAAACAAAATAATAGTGGTAACACCTCTCCACCAAAGGTGGACTTAGATACTATGTTATATGTTGAACAGAGGAGTCAGCATAGCGTAAAATGGATTAAAAGCAGTTTAAAATGGAAGGTAGTGGTGGACTTACCGCTCCAATTAGACTAAAATAGTCAATTCTAAGTTGAACAATTTTAAATCGTAAACTCTACACAATGCAACACGTTTCACGGGTACTCACCTGCTTCATCAGACAATAAAAGAGAGCAACTTGCCTTATTTAGCCAGCAAAGCTCCTTCAGTATTTGTTTCTTAACTCAAACTTAAGCTTTGGTTCACTTTAATAGTGCAAAGAATGGAATGATACGAACAAATGTAGGTCTCCTCAAAGGCAACCACTGTTTAAGAAGGGGGGAGAACAAACCGGGCTTGACTTGGATTAGGAAGTCACTCTCTGTAGTGTACTGGAAACACAAGGTGACATCCCCCCCACCAAGGGTGAATAATAATTACTGGTATAATCTATAAAACACAACAAGTATAAAGTACACTAAAAGTAGTTTAAGACGGTAGGTAGCAGTGAATTTCCCTCCCAAGAAAGGACACAAACGGTCTCAATCTAAGACCTAATAACTCTACTGGGGTACAACGCCACACTGCAAAAAATCCCGCCTCTTCCTGCTCCATCCTCATTGGTACAGTTTGAGACACAGGATTTGACACCTCCTCCACATGACATCAGCATCTCTCAGGTAGTTGAAACTCCCAACCCCCCACAAGTGGTCATTTTAGGTAATTCTGCTGTGATATCCACAGCTCTGCTCTACAAGTTTTTAGCCCCGGAGCACTATTGTTCAAGTGTTCCATGAAGTCCAACATATCCGTTTAACAAAGGTGGTTTACAGAATGGCACCATGCCCGACATTGACCCGTTTCTGCAGCAGCAATACATTTTTTTTTTTAAAAGTCAGAGGCAAAGCCAGCTGGGCTCAGATACCTTTTTGGATCACTGCGCAGTCACGTAATTTGTATACAATTAAGCCTGACATTTCATCATAAGCCCTAAGTGTAATTAAGCAAATAAATAACTTGAAAGTAGATTTAAATGTGTTTTCTCTGGAGCAGGTTAGAAGCCCATTAGAATCTCCTATGTTTGGCAATATTAGCCTACTGGCAGCCTTCCATTTTGTACAGTCAATAAGTGTTTTTTTTTCTTCCTTTTTTTTAAAGAGAAAAATAAATATTTTAGAATTTTAGGAGGAGGAAGGACAGAATAATTTAGTGATATTTAAAATGATCTTATTTGTCTAGTGAAGTTGGGATGGGGATGTGATTGCTTCTTTGGCAAGCTTAATCAGGGAAAGAGCAGGTTTATTGAAATTGTTAATAGTAGAAGAAAAAATAATAGTTGAAAAAAGTTAATTAAAATTCTAAATGAATATTTGCCTTTGGTATTAACACTTCTTAAGCAAATAGGGAGAAAGAAAAACAGACGAAAATGCTTTAATACTTAAAGCAAACCTGTCACAAACCTGGGAAATTCAAACTGAACGTATGATAAAAATTCTAAATCTAAGGATAAGGCAATTAGCGGCTCCAAAGCTGGTCTTCTGAGATATTGTATTGGTCGCTGAGGTCACCACCCATCATCACTTAAATGGACCAATAGCAAGATTTGGCAAGAGAGAGGGGAGGGGTCAATCTCAACAATGAAAGAAACTGAAACATTTATACATAAGTCAGCAGCTACATCTAAAATTGCTGATCATTCTGAAGAGGCTTTTCCACTGCAGTAAAATTCCGATGGTATACTTTTTATTAACAACTCAACTTACTGTATATAGTACATGTTTCTAATAGGTTTGCTTTTAAGAACAATTATAGCTTTCTGTCCCAATCAAATCATATCAATATTTGCCCCACAGTGGTGCAGTGGATAAAAGGGATGAGCAAGCAAGATTTGTAAGTTTGATTGTGTGGCAAATCTGGCCTATCTTACCTATAGACGTTTCTTGCAAAAATAAAAAAAGGCCCAGTGATTTGCCATGGAGATTCTTAGCGAATGATCATGGGCTAAACATAGGGGCAATAAGGCACCACCATTTTGATGGAATGGGTGATTGCTGAGCAGAGCAGGGACAAGGTCCTCCAGCACCCAAGGCTGAGACACCAAAGTGCGCCCCTCCCACCCCAGCTGTCACTCACTGATTGCTGTTAGACTAAGAGGGCCACAGGGCCCACAACCTCCCCAACACCTTAATCTCTAGTTATCTGGCATGCAGTCACTGCTATGTATCCCCTTTTCTTATTTCTTTCTGCTTCATACACAATTAGGAATGACAGCTGGATGAATTTTGCGCCCCCTCCTACACTGCGCCCTGAGGCTGGAGCCTCTCCAGCCTATGCCTCGGCCCGGCCCTGTTGCTGAGTGGAGCATTTGCTCCCAGGATGCACAGCTAGTCCCAGACTCCATAAGCCAATGAGAACAGATCCCACCACAGGCAGAAACAGAGGGGCTGGGGGGGATGGAGGGAGGGGTTAATCACTAAACCTTGTGTTGTCTGTGTGATAGGAGGTAGAGGGACAGGCAGGAAGACAAGCGTATGCTTCAGGGAAAGTTAGAAGGTAGTCAGGTCTTTTTTTATCAACTTAGAATTGCTAATGATTGGGTGCATTGTGTGCTGTGCTGTGCAGAACTGTTATGTATTCACAATAATATTAACCCATTGCACTCACAAGCTACATGCAATCAGGGAACCAGATAAATGAAACATTATAATAAAAAAAAACAACCCTCAAAAGTGCTGGGAATGGAGGATGTTGTTAGTTAATAAAGCTCTGAAGTATTTTGCACTTTGTCGATTCACAGAGTGTCAAGGCTTCTATCTTGGAACCGGTCCCTACTGTAACCATCACTACTCACATAGCTGCATGAAAATGACGTTCCCTTTAAGCACAAGATAAGAACCATAAGCATGTTCCTAGTAGAGCAGGGGCGTACCTACAAATCAAGCCCCTCCCCAGCAAAACATTTATGCCTCCCCCCCAAATGCTCACACCCTTACCCTTGCCTACCTGTGGTGACCCTCACGGCCTGGGGGCCCAACTCACAAAGGGTCATAAAACAAGTGTGGACAATATTAACTTCACACCCATAACAAGTGTAACCACAAACACATCACATCTGAAGGATGGACCCATTTATCGAAAGGTAGTGAAGTGGTAGTTGGGGCCCCCTTACAGGGAGCTGCTACCATGTAGTTACGCCTCTGTAATAAAGGTATTCTGCTAAAATGTCTTCTTGCATGTTGAGTGGTGTCGGTTAGAGTAGGGACCGAGTCCGAGGAAGAAAGCTTGACACTATGTAAATTTGCTTAGTGCAAAATACTGCAGTGCTTTGTTGAAGAGGAACTCCAGCCTGTCATTAAGTTACATTAGTTATGTTAATTAAAATAGATAGGTAATATAATCCCTTACCCACCCTGTTTTAAAAGAACAGGCAAATGTTTGATTTCATGATGGCAGCCATCTTTCTGGTTGAAAGGGGGTGACAGGGAGCATGAGACACAGTTCCAACTGTCCTGTGTCCTTAGCACCTCTCCCAGTTGCTAGGCAACGTGAATAACAACATAGGAAATCCCAGCATGCTCTGCACAGCATCAGGGGAAAAAGCTCAGGCTTTTTTTCTTTGATGGATGGAGCTTAGCTAAAAATGCAGCTAAAAATGATGCTTTGGTAAGAAAAACAAAGTTCTGATGCTGTGAAACTGTTAAAGAAACACCAAGCCTTTTCAGTTCTGCTGAGTAGATTTTTAGTCCGGAGGTTCACTTTAACCAATGTCTTCCATGTCTGCGTTTGTGACATCCCAAGATTAGACCCTTTTGCAGCTCACTCACTCAAGGTCTGTACACATGCTAGATCCATATTGGCTGAGGCAGGAATATAACAACCACCACCTTTGCCGATACAACTGCCCAGCTATCGATCCGCCAGGCTCAACTCAACTGAGCGGCGGCCGACAGGTTCGTGCTCGTTGTGTTCGAGAGTTTAAGATTTCTTGTAGGAAAGGGAGTATCCGCTACTGGTTAAGGGTGAAGTCCAGTTTTGCATGAAAGTTCCTCTTTAAAGTTCTTCCAAGGTGATTAGGACCTATACATATTTACTCACCTGCGGCTTCTTTCAGCCCCTAGGAATCTTGTGTGTCCCTCAGTGCAAGTCCGCTATGCTCAACGGTCCCGCTCTCAGCATAGTGGATTGTGCGTGCCCCTTGAGATCGCGCTGAAGTGCAGTCATGAGTGGCACATGTCCACACATGCACAGAAGCTTCTGACCCAGTACGTGGCTGAGAGCGGGACTATGAATACAGCGGACCTCCCGCGAGGGACTCAAAAGACTCCTAGGGGCTGAACAGTGGTGTAGCTAGAGACCATCAGATCTAGGCACTCTTGAGCAATGCTACCCTATGGATATGAGTTGATTGGGTAATTTACATTCCCATGCAATGTACACTGTGTATAGTCCGTGGGCACTGAGACAAATTCAGACGGTTTAGAAACAAAGGACAGTTAATAGTGAGCAAATCAAGTACCACCTGGCCCCCCTTTGCTCCAGGGCCCCATAGCAGCTGCTATGGCTGCTATGGCTAACGCTACGCCCCTAGCATGAAAGATGCCCCAGGTAAGTAAATTAAAAGTTTAACTTACTTGAGGCTTCGACTAGCCCCCTGCAGCCACCCTGTGCTTGTGTTATCACTAAGTGTCCCTCCAGTCTGCCGCAGCGACCCTCTTCTGGCTGGCCAACTGGTGAGCCGACGGTCCACTGCGCATGCGTCATCGGGAGTGTTCTGTGCATGCCTAGTAGAGGTTTTTTGTACTACACATGCGGAGAATGCTTTTGTCAAAGGGAGCGAGATCAGGAGGAGCGCAGACTGGGCCCACACATCCAAACAAAAGTAGGGAGCTGCAGGGAACCGGTGGATCATTCAGTGACGGCGCAGGCTCAGGGTGGCTGCAGGGGTCTGGTAGAAGCCCCAGGTAAGTTAAAGTCTATTTTTTTTTTTTTTTTTTGAGTTTAGGTTCACTTTAAGCAAATAAAATTTACCAAAGTCAGACGTGGAGCAACCATGATATCGCAGGTATTATATGTTCACAGGTTTACGGGTTCACTAAGCGTTGGTGAAATGTAAGGAAACTAAACCGAGAACTTTCCTGCCTCTCTGCAGAGCGTCAGGTGTAAATATCTATGGTACATATGATGGTCCCAAATCAGCCCCGCTGTGATAGAACCACAATGAACCCTCCGAGCTGTCACGCATGAGAAGCTTTGGTAAGTATAATTCAGTAAAACACGCACAGTTTTTGCAATTCATTTCCAAATAACGCAATCCTCTGCTTTAAATGTGACACGTTAAAAAGCCGAAAAACAACCCGGACAATACCTCTATTCTCTGCAAGCGGAATATGACACAATGCATTACGTGCCTGGCCTGTTGGGCTTGCAGTCACAGTCCCTGGGTTTATACGTCATTAAGCATTTGATAAAATAGATGAGATGTGGCACAATAATTACTCCGCATTACCCAACAAGAAGGAGAGCGGGGACGACTGCGCAGCCCTGGAACTTAGTTTTTCGCTGTTCAGCTGTATAGTTTGTTGCCTGTGGCCTTAATGTCTCTTTTGTGCAGAGTTCCCTGCGCTGCAGGTTTGTAATACGGGCATATGTGTACAGCAGATTAAACTCTCTCCCGCGGGGGCTACCTGGCATCGGAAGCTATAGCAAAGAAGCATGGAAACACGTTTCATTTCACAAATGAAATCTTTATTACAAACCGTGTAACAGTTGTTTAGATAAAAGATTTTCAAGTTTATATTGAAAGGAAATGATAGCATGTTTACGGCCCTGTTTCTGCTGATCAGATTCATTATTTTGCATTGCATGTAATTGGGAAATCGCAATGACGTGGCCTCAATTCACTAAAGGCAGGTCGGTAAAATAATTTAGTTTGGTAAAATACCTAATTTTACTCTTTTTTTCCAAATTTACTAAGATTTCCCACATGCAGTAGAAGTTTGATAATTTACTGAAAAAAACAGTCACTAAAGGGAACCCGAGCACCTCTCATGGGCATGCCTTTAAGCCAGACGACTTCCAGCAAAGTCGGGCTATGACCCCTCTGTAGGAGCCTCTTGCCAATGGCCATGCGTGTCACTTCCTCTTCCTGCTTCATTCAGTGATGCACTTCTCTAACAGAGAAGACAGGGGTGACCCAGAAGTTATAACTTAGCCAAGATGGCAGCCACGATTTTTAAATTGAAATCGGACGAAAACTGTTTGGTGTAGAATGGAGATTCAGGCATCAAATGAAAGAGGAGAGTACAAGCTACATAAAGGAATGCAGCTTTAAGTACTATGCAGTACTGTTAGGAGTCTTAAAGGCATGCCCATGAGAGGTGCTCCCTTACGCACTGCTCGATAAGTCTCACCAGCTGTGGAGCAGGTCAGACAGGAAGCTGTGGGTCTTCCCACAAATGGTGTGCATGAGTCGGAGATTTCTGACTAGTGCATCCCCATCATCCCTTTAGATGTGTAGCAGTCACCAGGGGGAGCTCTTCTGTATACCAGTATACAGATATTCCCATCTAAAGGGATACAGCAGAGTAGCCAAGCAGCTCGGGGTGACCCAAAAACAATAGTAAAGTATAGGGGACAAAAAGAGACTGAAAAGCCCTCCTACTAAGAAGCATTTTATAGAGTAACATCAACCCCACATGCAGACAGCCTGTTTTTGACTTTTGGTCCTCCTTAGCATAGCCGGCCCTTGACCTGTGCGACCGGAGCGGTCGCTCAGGGCGCAGGCTTCCAAGGGGGCGCCTATAGCTGGTTGCTTATACTAAGGGCACCTACACCTAATTCCTATACTGGGGCACCTATAGCTGGCTACCTATACTGGAGACACCTACGCCTGGCTACCTATGGGGGGGAGGGAGACCTTCAACTGACTACCTATATTGGGGGCACCTATGCTTGGCAACCTATATTGAGGGCACCTACACATGAGATCCTATACTGGGGGCACCTAAACCCTATACCTACCTACCTATACTGAATCTGAGGGCATTTTTTGGGGGGAGGGGGGGTGCACTGCAGCTATAACGCGTGGTGCAAATTGTCAGTGCTATGCTATCATTCTAAATGGAGGGGGGTGGCTAACTGTCCCACTGATTGTTTTTATGAATATTCCTGAAAGGTTCTAGCCTTCATTTTTAAGTGTATTCAGGATAATGCACTCTTTCCATCCATTCGTGGTTATGAATAGTATTTTTTCTATTATACATATGTGACCTGTCACGGAGACCTGAGCATTTGTGTCACAACGTCAAAAAGTTTGGGAAACACTGTCCTAGGAGATATCTCAGGAGAAAAGGTGAATTGCATGTGGGCCTGTGTGTGTGTGTGTGTGCACGCACACGGGAAGAGGATGGGGGGGGGGCACAAAAATCAGGTTTCGCTCAGGGCGCTGCGAAACCTAAGGCCGGCCCTGCTCCTTAGTACATACTTAGTATGTACTGAGGAGAACCAAAAGTCGAAACAGGCTGTCTGCATGTGAGGCTGATGTGGCTTTATAAAATTTAAAGCTATAGGCGTTCTATACACCACCATAGGCATTCTATACACCAGCAGTTCTGGATGCAAGCCTGATTTCAGGGCATATAAAAAGATAATTTGCATATTCAGTAGGGGTGCATTGCAGGTAACCACAGACGTTCACTTAAAGAGGAACTCCAGTGAAAATAATGTAATAAAAAAGTTCTTCATTTTTACAATAATTATGTATAAATGATTTTGTCAGTGTTTGCCCATTGTAAAATCTTTTAAATCTTTGATTTACATTCTGACATTTATTACATGGTGACATGTTTACTGTTGGCAGGTGATGTAGCTGCTGCATGGTTTTTTGGCAGTTGGAAACAGCTGTAAACAGCTATTTCCCACAATGCAGCAAGGTTCACAGACAGGAGTACGTACTCAGAGTTTCTTGAGGGAGGGTTTTCACCACAATATCAGCCATACAGCGCCCCCTGATGGTCTGTTTGTGAAAAGGAATAGATTTCTCATGTAAAAGTGGGTATCAGCTACTGATTGGGATAAAGTTCAATTCTTGGTCAGAGTTTCTCTTTAAAGCTGAATTATCTCAAGTATCTTCTGTTTTAAGAAGGCAAATCACACCAAGCTAAAGGGATACAGGAAAGTCTTTTAAAATGTCTCCTCCTGCTCTGTGTTCTGAAGTTGCGCCTTCGAGAGTATCGGACCAAATGGGGTGAGAAGCAGGGCTGTGTGGCTCTCCCTATTTGTCGTCTGCTATATCTGTCAATATGTTACCGAATGGAGAGGTTAAATTTCTGGCTGGTCAGGGCTGGAGATAAATACCAAACACTTTTGCTTGATTTACCGAATTCTTTAATCTTTGTGAATTGCAATTTCTTGAGGTATTTACCACACAAGTTGGTAATTTACCTCACTAGTCTGTAATTTTACTTTTCCGGACGGTAATTGGTTTAGTGAATTGGCATTTGATAAGGTGATTGTAAAAATCAGATGTTTTCTGTATTACCAAATGTGGTAAAGCTTAGTTAATTGAGGCCATGGGCTTTGTCACAGAAAGCCCTGTTTTTGTTGTTGCCCCCAGTGTTATGCGGTTCTCAGCCAATCACAAACGCACTGCAAGCTGCATTGTTTCTGCATATGTGATTCCATCCCACTCATTATAACTGATCGGGGGTCTGCAATGGGCAACAAAGATCGCATAGCAAGCACACAGAAATAACACTTATATCAGGGTGTTTTGTGTTATGCATTGGGAAAAACCGCCTGTTTACATTTTTATAAATATAATTGTGGCCTTGTATACCTTCTGTTTTAATAAGGGCTGTTTTTAGGCATAGGAAAAACAGGCAGATGACGGGGAGGGGGGGGGGGGGGGGGGGAGGTTGGCCAAATTGCAATAAATACAGTGTAATTTGGCCACCAGCAACATCTGGAAGCCGAATTGTGTCTTACCCCCCGACTCAATGGCGGCTTGGAGGGGTAATACCAATTAACACCGACGGGACTTTAGTATAAGCAGGGTTAGCTGTTTTTGGCTCTATCCTGCACCCAAACTTACTGGCGCCTTAATTACATGCATGCATGCTGGCAGCAAACTCAGATGGTCTGTTCACATTGTAGGACACAGGGATACGTCATATGTCCTACAGTTGCTGCATTTTGGGCTGACCCCACCCAGTTACACCGAATTGGAAGAAGCATTAGCGGTAACAAGGGCTTCCTAGCTAGGGACACTGTGGAACAGTACTGGATCATCCCCCAGGCAATCTAGGCAGGTGCCTGGGGCCTAGTTGGTGTCAAGGGGCCCACTTGCCACTTTCACTGACCTCTCTCCACTTCAGCTTACCAAAAAGACCAAAAGTGGGGCCCAAATCTATTACCTTGCCTAGGGCCTCATTACATCTTAATCAGAATCAAAAATATTTTAATCACCTCACCAAGCACGACTGGGTCGTGCCAGGACTTGGGTTTGGCACAAACATTGCTCAGAGTAGGAATAAGAAATCAAGAAATAACGATAATACAACAAGCACAAAGAACAGGAGTGACAGCAGGATACAATTGTGAGCACAGTATTACACTAAACAGTCTGTCGTCAGCAGCAACCTTGGGGGGGGGGGGGGGGAGTGATGGGAGTGGACGATGGAGGTAGGGCATGAAGGGAGTTCAAGAGGTTGACAGCAGAGGGGAAAAAGGAGTTCCTATGCCTCAACGTTCTAGTGGAGATGGCTCGAAAACTACGGCCTGATGTGAGCAGACTGAAGAAGCAATGGACAGGGTGTGAGGGGGCGTTGGCATTCCTCAGTGCTTTGGAGTGCAGTCTGGAGTTGGAGAATCCATCTCTGCTGTATAGAATGATCGTTTTTATCTGCATACGCTGAAATAATGTTTATCATCAATCCTTGCAGTTTATATATATAGAGCTGAACTGAAAGTACTGAGATTTTCTGGAATTTCCATTCAAAAGGTTACTTACCACTGCGTTTATTTGTATCTTCCATGCGGCCGGGCCTGTTTGTATAAATGTGACATGTGGAGTTGCGATAAAGCTGCATTCTTTGTTCCCCCCCCCCCCCCCCCCCAAAAAAAAATGCAGTGGGATGCAAAATGGTGAAGCACACCATATGCTGTTCCTGCTTTCCAGACCTCATCTGCATCTTATGACACAGGAAAGCAGGATGGGAGCTGCAAAGGTGTAAAACAATCCATAAATAGCATAGTTATAGCTATAGTAATCGAACGCTACAGTATACAGTAATCACTAACACCATGTGCTGCTGATACCGCTGATTTCATGCAGAGACCTGACTATGGGAGGCTGTGCTCCTTTAAAGCGGACCTGAATTCTTGCACAGGACAGAAGAACAACATATATAAATGCACCCTGTATGTATTTAGAGAGTTTAGCCTGTCTTATTCCCCCTCATCTGTGACTTATCACGAGCTGTAATTTGAACTCTCAGCTTTGTCAGCTGTCTGCCTTGGCAGAACAGCTAATTTGGAAACAGAATGTTACTTAACCTTATGTCTGCCTCCATGAAAGCAGGAAGTAGACACACTGCTGATTTATTGAAGGATTTGTATCAGCTGTAACAAAGAAATGTTTTTTTTAAAGGTTATTAGGCTGTTGACTATCTCTTACAGCAGAGAGGAAGTTTTGAGTTCAGGTCCGCTTTAAGAAGATCTGTCACCTGTGCACATTTAGTGAATGTAATTTTTTATGGGGCAACATTACATTTTTCCTGAATGCATAAATGGATGTCTGATATGCAATCCGTGATGTATTTGGAAAATCCCAAATTCTGAAATTATGAACAGAGGTGGGTAAAACTGTATACATTTGCTTTGCTAATGGTTTTGTGAAAACAAAATTTGGTATCAGTATTACTTACATTTTTTCTTCAGTTCAACATCAGTTATCTACTCACTAGGCCCAGGTCACAAAGGCATGGAACTTGGGCGGCTACCATATAAAACATGCTTTAAAGGGAACCAGAGAGGAACCTTCATTAAAAATACAAAAAGCTTTTATACATACCTGGGGCTTCTTCCAGCCCCATAAGCACGGATCGCTCCCACGTCGCCATATTCCGCTCCCTCTACCGCCAGTACCGGGTCCCGTCACTTCCGGCGGACGTGGCCAATTGTCCGCATCAGAGGGGCTCCCTCCATACCCGTACGCATGAGGCTGCGCAGTAGGCAGCCTCGCGCGTTACTTATATGGAGGGAGCCCCCTGTGATGCGGACAATTGGACGCGTCTGCCGGCCGGCTGGCCAACTGGCGGTAGTGACGGGATCCGGTAGCGGCGGATCCAGGCAGCGGAGGACGGGCGGCGTGGGAGCGATCTGTGCGTATGGGGCTGGAGGAAGCCCCAGGTATGTATAACAGCTTTCCCCCAACGTCTCTGGTTCCCTTTAACAGTTTCAGTAAAGTCTACTTTTGATGTACTGTATGCTTTACTCTATACATTACACTGCAGGCATTACTTGTGATCAGGGATGAGAAGAAACTACGCCAGTGCGAATTGATGCATCGTAGTTCGCATCTACGCATCATAGTTTGTAGGTGAAGTTTCAAAACTATGCTTACGAATTTACGCATAGCGAAGTACCGCTACTATACGTAGTTAACATGTGTATTGCGTAGTGAACTGCGAATGCGTTACTAGCGTCTGATTTTCCACGTGCAATTGTATGCTTTCAAATTTACGCATTGGAAAGGGAAATGTACGCATAGAAGAGTTCCCAGTATAAGCATTTAAAGAGGAATTAATGCGTAAAATGTTCTGCATACGGGCATAAGCATCTGCATACACTACGCTTCGCATTCTACAAAATACATACGAAGCGAATATTTGATATATTTGATTTCGAAGCCGTAGTTTGGCGAAGCATAATTGCGTAAAACTACGCGTATTTCCAGCGTAGCAAAGTTGGCTGATTACGACCATCCCTGCTTGTGATGTAACTTTTTTTCCTCCATTGCAATCCTGTTTTTTCAGGGAACGCAACGCAACTCTCCAGTGTAAAAGTAGCCTTATTCGCTCCACTCACTTATTCTTCCATTCATCTCTACAGTATGACTGAACACAATAAGCCTGTGTATAGCTGACACTGCATATAACCAAACTTGTGTTGTGGTTACTTTGTACTGCAGCTGTGTAGCACCCTCTGATTTTAGTAAACCATCTGTCTGCCATTGATTTTGGTCATTGACAACCACATCAGCATATCATTCCGGCTATAGATAGAACAAAAAAAACCAACAATACAAATATTTATTTCTATGAGGGTGTACTGTAATCTGTATCTCCTTAAAGACAAAGTTCACTTAAAAAGTGCCTCAATCTTCCCCAACCCCCTAAGTGTAATTGTCTCCAAGGGTATCCAAAGTCATACGGAGGCTGACATTTTATTTATTTTCTTTTAAACAATGCACATTGCCTGGCTGTCCTGCTGACCCTCTGCCTCTAAAACGTTTAGCTTTAGGTCCTGAAAAAGCCTGCAGATCAAAAGTCTCCGACTCAAGTTTGACTAGATTAGCTGCATGCTTGTTTCAGATGTGTTATCCAGACACTACTGACCAGAAAGATGAGCAGGGCTGCCATGCAACTGGTATTGTTTAAAAAGTGGATCTGAGACCAAATTTTGCTGCCTTCATTTTTCTGCCCCTTACAGATAGTTTGTAGGGCATTCTTGCCCCCAAAGGCATTTTTAAAATTTATTTCTTACATTATGGCCAGCAATTTAATCAAGCCATGCCCCCAGCTACTCCAACGCCTTGGCGTTGTGAGTCCCATGCTGCAAGTGCTCATGGGAACTCAGCCTAGAAAGGAGGAGGCTTTTGCTGTAGGAGGAGGCTAGGTGTTACCAGCCAGGAGCTGCTGGAACTTACGTGATGCTAGCGTGAGTGGCATAACGTGGTTCCAGGCATCATCAACATTTGGATCCTGGATGGAAGAATGAGTGTAGAGCGTCGCGGAGGATCGTGGATGGGCAGCAGGGGAGGAGAAGCAGGGGATCGTGGATGGGCAGCAGAGGAGAAGCATGGGATTGTGGAGGGCAGCAAACGAGGAGAAGAGGAGAAGGAGATGCAGAGAATCGTGGACGAGCAGCAAAGGAAGAGAAGCGGAGGATCGTGGACGGGCAGTGGAGGAGGAGATGCGGAGAATCGTGGAAGGTCAGTGGAGGAAGAGAAGCGGAGGATTGTGGACGGGTAGCGGAGGAGGAGAAGCGGAGGATCGTGGACGGGCAGTGGAGGAGGAGAAGCAGAGAATCGTGGAAGGTCAGTGGAGGAGGAGAAGCGGAGGATTGTGGATGGGTAGCAGAGGAGGAGAAACGGAGGATCGCGGACGGGCAGTGGAGGAGGAGAAGCGGAGAATCGTGGAAGGTCAGTGGAGGAGGAGAAGCGGAGGATTGTGGACGGGTAGCGGAGGAGGAGAAGCGGAGGATCGCGGACGGGCAGTGGAGGAGGAGAAGCGGAGAATCGTGGAAGGGCAGTGGAGGAGGAGAAGCGGAGGATTGTGGACGGGTAGCGGAGGAGGAGAAGCGGAGGATCGCAGATGGGCAGTGGAGGAGGAGAAGCGGAGAATCGTGGAAGGTCAGTGAAGGAGGAGAAGCGGAGAATTGTGGACGGGTAGCGGAGGAGGAGAAGCGGAGGATCGCGGACGGGCAGTGGAGGAGGAGAAGCAGAGAATCGTGGAAGGGCAGTGGAGGAGGAGAAGCGGAGGACCGTGGACAGGCAGTGGAGGAGGAGAAGCGGAGGATCGTGGTTGGGCAGAGAAGAACCAAGAACCATCTTCCTTAGCAGCAGTCTGTTTCTGTTTTTTTTTGTACAGGTCTTATGTGCATGATTTGTCTGATCTGAGGTCTGATTACACAACTTTGAAGGGGGCCTTAGAGGAGGTGACACTGACATGTGTCAAAGTGGAAGGCACTCACTTCTGTCTCTATTTTATGGGGTCAGCCACGCTGATTAGAGATGGCCCAAACAGTTCGCCGGCGAACGGTTATTGGTGAACTTCCGGGGTTCGCGATCGCGGAGATACCGCAAACATTTCATGAAGTTCGGTTCGCCCCATAGTGCATCATGAGGGTCAATTTTGACCCTCTACATCACAGTCAGTTGGCACATTGTAGCCAATCAGACTACACTCCCTCCTGGAGCCACTCCCCCCCTTATAAAAGGCAGGCAGCGTCAGGCTTTGGACTCACTCATGTGCCTGCATTAATTAGAGAAGGGAAAGCTGCTGCAGACTCTCATAGGGAAAGTTTAGTTAGGCTGTTGTAGGCTTGTTAGCTTGCTCCTTGTTGATTCTTATTGCTAAAAAAGCACCTCACAACAGCTCTTTTGAGAGCTAATTTTGTCCTTGTGATCTATTTTTTTTTTTGTTTTTTTGTGTGTGTCCCACTGACACTTGTGTTGCATAGACAGCCTTGGTAATTCCTACTGTGCGTGCCACTGCCAGGCCCAGCACATTCAGTGACTACCTGTGTGTGTGACAGGCAGCTGCACATTGTAATACCCATTACTGCATATACCTACCTGTTGTTCACTTCAGTCAGTGCACCCACCTACCTACGTGAGCGCACGCAGTGTCACTGTGCCTGTCCGGTACCTGTCTGTGTGTGACAGGTGCACATTGTAATACTCATTACTGCCTATACCTACCTGTTGTTCACTGTGCACCCACCTACCTAAGTGTGTGCCAGGGGCATAACTAGCAATCGCCGAGCCCCCCTGCAGAATTTCTGAGCGGGACCCCATCCCCCCCGCTCAGGGCCGTTTTTGGGTGCTGGAGGGGTCGCAGCATGAGGCGAGAGCTTAGTAGCACATCGGTGGGGAGGGGGGGAGGGGGGGCGGTCCCACCCTCACCTTGGGCTCTCCCCTCTGCGTTCCCCTCCAACATTGAATAGAGTGTATGCAGGCGGCGGGCATAATCCTGCGTGATAAATATTTGCATCTCACTGATCATCCCTAGGTGCTGCCAAGACTCCTCCATAACAGTGTGACCTCCATGACTCCCCAACTCTTAACAAGTGCAGCCAGAAGCAGGGTCGGATTTCTGGAAAGGCCACAAGGGGCCAGGCCTTGGGCGGCTACAGTCCAAAGGAGCACCAGAACATGAAAGAGAGGTTGCTACATGGGAAAGAGAAGGCTGAAAATGGGCAACTCATGAAAAGGGGAAACTGATGCCCATGGGAGCTGTTCATGAAAGAGAAAGGCTACAGTACATGGATGATACAAATGGAAGAGGGGGCTGCATATAAAAGTGGAGTCACAACATACTGGGCCTAGGGGCACAAAAAGTATAATTCCGGCCTTGGTCAGAAGAGCCACCTGCCATGGAGGGGAAGTCCTTGAGGAAGAGGGAAGAAGACAGGGAAGAAGTTGGGGCTCCCCATGTTTGCCTGAGGGTACAGGGGCCGCTCCACCAGCGGTTACTCCTCAGTTGGAATGCTCATTCAGATTCCGTTGGATTGAAATTTCTGAACAGCTGTTCGGAAAGTGAGGAAATACCGCATTACAGCAACTTGGTAATTTTAGCCCAATTACAGAACTCGGGAGCATTTGACCAGAGAATTGCGAAAAATCGTATTATGGTCATTTTTAGACCAATCTCAAGACTAGGATACTTCAGAGTATTCCTGAGTCTTGTGATTGGCCTAAAATTTTGTGGCGTTTTCCGATTACCGCTGTAAAATTATAGATTCTCTGATTGGTCCAATGACACACCAAAAAAAAGACTCCTCGGGAAAATGGAAATCGGAAATCCGCTGGAATGGATCATCAGCATTGGTGGAGATCGGAATTTCCACGTAATTGGCATTTCCAACCACCATCCCTACTCCTAAGAAGTACAACCTGATTGGTTTATACTAAAATCCTCCCCCTATCAGTATGTGAACTGCTATGGTGGAACAAGTGACGTGTCAACTGTGGAAATGATCCAGAAGCATAATAGCATAAATCAAAATAACAAAAGTTGCTTAGGGTCTGTAAATTCTAACCTGTCCGCGGTAGCTGGAAAAAAGGGCGCCAGCTGAGGGTGGACGGAAAGGGTGCCGCCACCAGAAAAAAGGGTGCTACAATAATTATTGTTAACAGGAGGAGTGGTTAGGCACCACCTGGGCGGCGGTTAGTTTTAGCCAACACCGGGGGGGGGGGGGGGTTATGGTTAGCCACCACAGGGGGTGGTTAGGGTAAGGCACCACCAAGGGGGTTAGGGTTAGACACCACCGGGGGTGCTGGTTAGGCACCACCCGGGGGGGGGGGGCAGGTTAGGGTTAAGCGCCACCGGGAGAGAGGTTAGCCTACCAGCCACCTCCGCCCTCACCCCAGTTACCATGAGTGCCTGTATCAAGTACTACACATGCCACACATGGTACAGGCACACTCAGGGCCAGGCCGAGCCAGAGGCAAGAGAGGCTCCAGCCTCAGGGCGCAGTGTAGAAGGGGGCGCACAGCTCACCCAGCTATCATTCCCCTATTGCGTTTGAAGCAGAGAGAATTAAGAAAAGAGGTTACATGGCAGTTATTGCAAGCCAGATAACTAGAGATTAAGGTGTTGGGAGCCCTGGGACGCCTCTAAGTCTAATAGCAATCAGTGTGTGACGGCTGGGTTGGGAGGGATGCAGGGGCGCACTTTGGTGTCTCAGCCTTGGGTGCTGGAGAACCTTGTCCCGGCTCTGGGCACACGTGGTGTTATAAGACGAGGCCGGGAGTCAGTAGACAGATGAGACACTGGTGGGAACCGCAGGCGGCATCGTTAGGCATCATCATGCTGAAATCTATCGAAACACATTCGCTGGTGTATGGGCAGGCAACAGATCTCTCTCTGATCAGATTCAATCAGAGAATGATCTATCTTATGGTCAAACTGCACATATATTGCCTAATCTATGGGCACCTTAAGAAAAGGGGGGAGGGGGAATCTAAGATGTCTTGCAAAACAAATTGACATACTGTCACTTTAAGTTGTCTTTCCCCAGTGAGGCTTATTGTCCTTTTGTCCAGGAGGACAACACTGGCTTTCCCAGGTGAAGGAATGGATTGAAATGTCACAAAGAATAGCATTTCTGTCTCCTGAACAGATGGTGCGATGGCCCTGTTGCTAGGATTAGACTCCAAGAATGTAGAGGCGGGTTTTTCTTCTATTTAAATACAGATTATTTGCTCCAGCATCCTGAATATTCTCAAGATTCCTAAAGCAAAACACACAGAAAAAAAGACAAAGTGAAAAAAAAGCACACAAAAGTAAGGACACAAGGGACAAAAAAGTACAGTGAGTCTGGAGCCTTAACAGTACAAGATTTCAGGAAATACGGCTCCTCAGCTGTCTGCAATCACCTGGGCCTGGGACCCAGACAGGAAGGAAGGAAGATTGGTTTGGCAAGAGAACCAAAGCTTTGATGCTGCAGATACCACGGAGTAAAATACCCATTCCCCTCCATTAGAAGTCTGTTGACTTTTCTTAATTAAGACAAACATGTTTCTGAAAAAAAAAAAAAAAAAAGTTCTCTGAAAGAAATGGGGAAAAAAAAAGTAGAAAAAGAAAAAAAAAAGAAAGGAAAGGGTAAAGCATTAAAAAAAAAAAAAAAAAAAAAAAAAACATTAAGAATAAAAGAAAGAAAGAAAAAAGAAAGAGAAAGAAGTAAGGAAGAAGGAACGGAAAAAAAAAATGTTGAATTTTGAAGCACGTCAGGAGCCAAGCCTTCACATAGGTGGTCCCACAAAATGTTTTACAGGCTTATTTTTAGGTCATACCCGTACATTAAATGAATTTAATTTCCTTTATTCAATTAAATAGCCAATAATAATTGTAGCCTAGCTTTATAGAAAGAAATAGAATGTCATCTATTAAGGCACATGTGTTGGAGCAAATATGTATTCTCCTGTAAAGGATTTTTTTTTTATTGTGGCTTTTTTTTTTTTTTATTGAGGGGACTTTTAAGCAAAAACGGGAATGCCTTGTTCTAGTTGGCCGGGAGGGTTATTGTAAAGCTCTCCAAATAATGTGTTAGAAATGAAATGTACAATACGCATACATATTTTTTAAAATATAAATGTGAGAATAAATTAATTCTCGGAGAAATAAAAATGCATGGGATAAGCATGCCTGGCTAACATTTCTTGTGTTGTATTTAACTGTAATCTTTGTTGGACGTAATTTATTGTTGTATAACATTAAATATTGAACTTTTTTCCCCTGCATTATAAGAGTATAACTCACCTCCCAGTCCACAAAACATCCAACATCGAACTAAAATAAACTGCTTTAAAATAGTTTGTTTTTAATAGGTTAAACATACATACAGATATATTGGCTCTGACTTAATAACATTTACTCATGAGATTTCTCACATGAGATTTTTTTTTCATTTTATCTAAAAGAGATACATCTTCAGCATGCAAAAAGTTAAAGAAATTTAATTAAAAAGCAGGTAAAAGTACCATATACCATCTTGGGTAGGTCATTTTTGCCACCCAAATTTTAGGTGTAAAGTTTGGGGGTCGGCCTATCCACGGGTGAAATATTGCACTTGACTTGTGTGTGTGGGCCCACAGGTGACGTGTATTGGAGCATTGTAATCCAAAAATGTCAGTGCACAGTTCTTCAGGATAGGGCCGCCGGTTCAAGCTTCAATGGGGCCCCAGGGCAAAGGTAACCTGGAGGCCCCCCTCCCTAGCAAATTCAGCCCCCTGCAGGGCATCCTGCACAATTTGTGGCAGTATTGTAATTCACCTGTCCCGAGACGCTGCCATTTCCCAGTGACCCAGCGCATGTTATCCATAATGATATGTGATTGGTCATGGAGAAAAGGCAGTTAGTGGGGATGAAGAATGAAAGCATGAACAGGGGATTACTTTGGGGGAGTCTCTGTGGGCGTCGTCCAGGGCGTCTCTCAGCCCTCCAGCTATACACCCGATCTTCCTGGTAGTCTAATGTATCTCTTCTAAACTTGTCAAATAGTCCTGTCGGTAGAGGTCATTGGCTGCACTGTTCTCCTTAGAGAAGAGCTATAGATTGTTTGGTGCCCACTAATCTTGTCATGCAAACCTCATGACTGAAGATGGTGACAGCAATGCCCAGCAGGGCATTTTCTTGGGCAGTGCAGTTGGAGCAACTACCCTGGGTGCAGACCGGCAAGTAGAAGAAGGGGGGCGCAGGCAGAAGGACATAACTGCTAGGGAGCTGGTGACGCACAGTGCAGCCAAATGGAAGAAGAAAGATTACCAGCGCAATCACTTTCCTTGACTCCTCCTAGGCTGCCTGCTTCAAGCATCATCATCACGTCACCACTGCGTGATGACACCTGATGTCCTGTAGTGGTACTTGCCTGTGTGTTTTCCTGGTCCCTGCTTCCTCCTGTATGAGTGGCTGGTCACAAGTAAGTAGGCAGATCTACTTGTGACTTGTGGCTGTGTGACTGGCTGTGTGACTGTCCCTAAAGAGTAAGGGTTTGCAAGTTCACCGGGGGTGGGTGCAATTTTTATACCCTCAGCTCGGGTGCAACATAGCCTAGAAACTGCCCTGGTGCCCAGTGCTCCTTTTGGTGCTGTGCGTTTTACACTGATGTGATGTCACACTGCTACACACATGTTGTGCTCCACCTCACTCTGAGTAATGAATGGAGTTAGTGATACAGATCACAACTCTACAGGGGACCTTGTACTTCGGTAAATTCTGTATAGTGCCAGAAAGCCTTGTCACTTTAAGAACCTCATGGTATTGGAATGATGGGCAAACAGCATATTCTAAAGGAAGGCATCCATCAACATTCTGTGCCTTGTGATCCTCCTCACATCATTACAGGCTAGCCTGCATGACTCTGTGCTCCTATTAGAAATAATTTCATCAAACCATTTTGCTGCTGCCCTTCAAATGCTGCAAACTCCTTTTGTAAGGCCTTAATTGCAGGCATTCCCCACTCTGCGCGCCGGCCAATTGTTTCACCAAATTAGATTTAGCTCTTCTCTGGACTTCAGCCTCAGGCCACAAGTAAAATGACTCAATGATCTACTGGCGTTCAGCAAGAAACATTGAGTCTCCCACTGTGATGGTTTTTGATTTTTTTTTTTATGGTGGCCAAACACTAGTCCATGGCTTCCAAATCTGATAGATCCATCTGTGATTGAATCTGATCGGAGAGGGATCTATTGCTTGCCCACCCACAGTACTGCACTGTTTTCCAACAGATTTCACCAAGAAGCAGCTCACCTGACCTGTCCCGCTGGGCATCTCCTCTATTATTTGATTTAGTATTTAAATAGCAACAACATCTACTGCAGCGCTGTACAGAGTGTATTGTCTTGTCACTCAGCTGTCGCTCAGAGGGGCTCACAATCTAATCCCTACCACGGTCATATGTCTATGTATGCATTGTGTAGTGTATGTATCGCAGTCTAGGGCCAATTTTAGGGGGAAGCCAATTAACTTATGTGTATGTTTTTGAGATGTATGAGGAAACCGGAGTGCCGGGAGGAAACCCATAGGAACCAGAGACTGCTGGTATGAGACGAAGCTCATGGAAGTCACGTCGCACTGTCTTATCGCTCTCGCAGTTCGCAATGTGATTGGCTCACAGTGGTAACAGGTCAGGAGCCAATGAAATCGACTTCCGACCAGCTCAAGGAGCTCTGCTGTCATTGCGACAGCAGAGAGAGTGGGCAGCAGCGACCGGAGAGCAGTGTGAGCGGCAGTATTCTGCAGCGCGATAATTGAAATCTCTGCCCTGGCAGAGATAAAATATTTCAAAGAGGGCATAGATTTCAATTACCAATTTCAGGAAGCGGTTAAGAGAGGAGCCTCCAGGTATGCAACCATTGCTGTGCTCTTTTATTCGTAAAATGTTGAGGTGTTGCATATTAAGTAAAATGACGGAACCCTGTCTTTCCTGTTTCTAAATTTTATTTTAAAATCAAAGATTTATCCTAATCACAAAAAAAATAAAATAAAAAAATAGATGAAAAGTAACAAACTGTAAACACCCCCCCCCCCCCCCCCATATAATTTGAAATGGAACTGACTGAACACAACATAGTGTCCCTTTGCTTTATAGTTCGCAGTTGATGACAGACAGTCCCTCGCTGCCGATCTCTGAGTCTTTCTACATGTATCAGGTGTGGCCAGGCTTATTACCTCCCTGCATATATTTTTGTTCCAATTCTCCCAGGGCATGTGATATATTCGTTCTGTGCGTGGTTTAAGAAATGTATATGTATTCAAACTGGAAATCCTATAATGCTCTGGAGAATATTTACCAGGCCTTCCTTTATCCCATTAATGATGCAAAATGTTGAGGAAATATATGCAACCTAATCCGCAGAGAGCCCAACTGGCGTAGATACGGAGGAGGTCTACATATGCCTATATTATCGCTGCATTACCGCCAGAGCCGGCTATCTGCGCTGCTTGTGTTGTGAGTGTTGTAGCGGCAGAGGAAGAGAGGAATTTACTGGAGTCAAAAACAAGAATTTTACCAATTCTTATCAACCACACTGTAGGCTTTAGTGTACTACAAAATAATACACAATGAGATATTCTGTTAGTGGAAAGTGAATATTAAAATGATTAGTATACACAAAGGCAAACTGCAACCTAATTGGTCCACACACTGTGTTTTGGGGGGCAGCTGGAGACATCCCAAAATAGAGTTAAAGAGGAACTGTCACAAAAATCTTAAAACGTAAAAAAATCTTAAAATGTAAAACACATACAAATAAGAAGTTCATTTCTTCGACAGTAAAATGAGCCGTAAATTACTTCTCTCCTATGTTGCTGTCACTTACAGTAAATATTAGAAATCTGACATTACCGACAGTTTTGGACTAGTCCATCTCTTCATAGAGGATTCTCAGTATGGCCTTTATTGTTTATAAAGACATTCCCTGAAAAAGGTTTATACAAAGATGCTGGCCAGCCTCCCTGCTCGCTGCACACTTTTTTGGCAGTTGGACAGAGCAACTGCCATTCACTACGTGCTTTTAAAAATAAAGAAAACCCTGAGAACCCCCCATGAGAAGATGGTCTAGTCCAAAATCTGTCGGTAATGTCCGATCTCTACTACTTACTGTAAGTGACAGCAACATAGGAGAAAAGGAATTGATGGCTCATTCTACTCTGGAAGAAATGTTCTTCGTATTTGTATATGTTTACATGTATTTTAAATTTTAAGATTTTCACGAAAGAGATCCTTTAAGCATTATTTAAAATTGCTAAAAGGAAAGGTTTCAGAAAAACTTTGAAAACTTGACAATGTATTTTGTGGATGTCTCCAGCTTCGTAAGGTCAGTGGTAAGAACAATGTACCCTAAGTGGCTGAGGTGCTTGGCCAAGGTGCTCGTATCACTTCCTCTCTGTGGATTTAATGTTGCAGTTGATCAACCTGTACTCTGTAAATCAAACAATTGTTAACTTTGCTGATGATACGATGGTCATTGGGCTTACATCAGACAACAAGGAAGTGGCATACAGGGAAGAAGTTAAGAACCTGACTGCATGGTGTGACATTAACAACCTGTTATTAAAAACTAAAAATACCTAAGAATTTATTCTGGACTTTAGGACCAACAAAAACACCAATCACATACCAATAAAGATCAAGGCAGACAAGGCCGGTGCTTCCATAGAGGCAAAGGGGGCAATTGCCTCCGGGTCCCAGAGTCTGTGGGAGTCCATCAAGGTTCCCCTCCTCTCCTCCAGCTATAGTGACCCATGAGAGAGAGGATGCTTTGTGTTTACTCTGTATAGCAAAAGAAGGAGGTGAATAATGGGAACCCCGAAAATGCATTTTGGGTGACATATGATGGACACCTAAGGATATTGTGTGACGGGGGAAATTAGGTCAGGCCTGGCAGCTGACTCAGGGGCCCTGGGTGTGATTTGGTTGGAAAGGGGGCATCAGTGGTGCCCTTGAAGTCACTTTTGCCCCAGGGTCCCATGGTAGCTAGAACCGGCCCTGAATGCAGAGGAAGAGCCTGTGGAGAATTTCAAGCTTTATGTTTTTTGGAGTCCCCATCTCAGAGCACCTGTCCTTGACTGACAACAGCTGTAATTGACAAAGCACAACATCTCTACTTTTTGAGAAAGCTGAGGAGCGCTAACCTTCCACAGAAGCTGCTGGTTAATTTCTACAGAGCGTTGACCAACTGCATCCTGTACCAGCTGTGGCCTGGTACAACAGCTAAACCAAGGCTGGTAGAAAAGCCCTGCAGTGTGAGTTGTAAGAACAGCAGAGGTCATTATCGGCACTGAACAACCATCACTTGAACTCTTGTATACGACTTACTGTATGAGAAGGGCCAAAAATATTGTCTAGTATAACACTCACCCTGGAAACGCCTTGTTTGAGAGCCTTCCATCAGGTAGATGTTTTAGGTCAATCCGCATGCATACAAACAGACTTATGCTGGACATACACGGCATTCTGGCAGGCTTATCAATCGAGCCTGATGGCTCGATTCATAATATCCGACAGGTCCGATGACCTGCCGGATAGATTTCCCGCTCGATCCCCGCTGGCGGACAATATCGGGGAATCGAGCGGCCGGGGACGAACGGGGATGCGGTGGGGGACGATCCGGCGGCTAATCGGCCGCCGGATCGATCCATGTATGCCCAGCATAACAAATAGCTTTTTCCCATCTGCCATACACTAATTAAACACTGAATCTTCTCTGAAATAATTAACACTGTGTACACATTGTTTAACCACTTGAGGACCGCAGTGTTAACCCCCCTAAAGACCAGGCCAGTTTTCTGTAAATAGGCCACTGCAGCTTTAAGGCCTCGCTGCAGGGCTGCACAACTCAGCACACAAGTGATTCCCCCCACCCCCCCACCCTTTTCTCCCCACCAACAGAGATTTCTGTTGGTGGGGTCCGATCGTTCCACCAATGTTTATTGATTGTGTCAATATTTATTTATTTATTTTACTAATCCATTTTACTATTTTTTTTATTTCTATTTTTATGTTCCCCCCTACCACCCCCCCCCGCCAGCCAATCAGTGTGATCGGCTGTCGTAGGCCTCAGCCTAGGACAGCCGATCACTTCCCTGCCTCTGTACAGCAATAAAAGACGGCGGTTTCGCCGTCTAACAGTCTCCCAGCATCTATCTCCCAGCTCCGCCATCAGAGAGGGGATGCACGTGCATCGGCTCGCGTGATCGCCCGCAAACCACTCCCCAAGTACCTTACACCGATAGGCCTTAGGTGGTCCATTGGAGTGACGCGGAAGGGAAGAGGTTAAAATGTCAGACATAAAATCAAAAATCAATTCTTTATTTTTATCTAGTAAACAAGTAATAAGGATGCTAACCAGGCAATCCAAAAGTAAAAAATCACTCTTATTTTTCTTATAATAAAACATCATTCCCCAGTTTCCCTGGCTCTTATTTGGTACATCTGCCGCACAAAGGAAGTTGCAGGGCATGCTGGGTTTTCTATTTTTCTTCTAATCTTTACATTCCCCTCAGACGTAACTAATGCATCCTGATTGGCTGAAGTCTCTTTCCCTTCTGTTTTCCCCTCCCACACCTCTGTTCCTTTCTGTTTGGCCAATATTTCTCAATGCACGTTCTACTGAAGAGCTGGGTGGGAGTGTCTGAAGACTGGGAGGGGGGCGAGCAATGATACACAGACAGATACACAGACAGAGTAAGGGAGGAAATGATGTAAGGATTGGCTTCAAGATAGACACAGACAAAATGGAAAATCCTAAGAAGGATTTTCTCTTTTTACTATAGAAAAATCACTAAAATCAAAATGTGGACAGTGTAATACATATGTCAGTTGAGCAAATAATGATCTACTTATATATGTGGTTTTTTTCTGAGATAGTATGGCTGTCTGAGTCTGACAGCTCTACTTTAAACATTTGAGATACCTGGCATACAGTATATACAGTATATAGTATACTTCCTACTTTTGTTACTATCACTATGTTCTTTATAGAACCGTGGGGCTGTCATAAAAAGTAATTTTGTTTTGTTACAAAATGTCAATAAAGTGCTTGAATCTTTAACCACTTCCCAACTGAGGGGTTTTACCCCCTGACCACCAGAGCAATTTTCACCTTTCAGCGCTCCTTCCATTCATTCGTCTATAATTTTATTATTACTTATCGCAATGAAATGAACTATATCTTGTTTTTTTCGCCACCAATTAGGCTTTCTTTAGGTGGGACATTATGCCAAGAATAATTTTATTCTAAATGTGTTTTAATGGGAAAATAGGAAAAAATGTGGGAAAAAAATTATTATTTTTCAGTTTTCGGCCTTTATAGTTTTTAAATAATGCATGCTACTGTAATTAAAACCCATTAAATGTATATGCCTATTTATCCCGGTTATAAAACCGTTTAAATTATGTCCCTATCACAATGTTTGCCGCCAATATTTTAGTTGGAAATAAAGGTGCATTTTTTTCAGTTTTGCGTCCATCCCTAATTACAAGCCCATAGTTTATAAAGTAACAGTGTTATACCCTCTTGACATAAATATTTAAAAAGTTCAGTCCCTAAGGTAACTATTTATGTATTTTTTTTTAATTGTACATTTTTTTTTTTTTTTTTAATTACAAAAAAAAAAAAAAATTGGGGAGTGTGGGAGGTAAGGAGTTAATTTTTTGTGTAAAACAAGTTTATTTGTGTGTAAAAAATGGTTAGGATGTAGTTTTACTATTTGGCCACAAGATGGCACCATTACCAATTTGTTTCATACGACCTGCAAGCGTCCTTCTGGACTCTTGCAGGAAGTAGAAAGAGGCTGGGACTTTGTTATTTTTTCACAATGATCGGGCTGCTCAGCCGAGCGGCAGCAGATCATTGCGGGGCTGAGATCAACGAACGGGAATGGATTTTCCCGTTCATTGATCTCCGGGCGAGCGGGCGGCGGCGTGTTTACTAGCGGCGGGCGGCGTGTTTACGAGCGGGAGCGCGGACAGCGGCGGGAGTGCGCAGAGTACGGATTTCTCCGTCCCTGGGGGTGAAAGGATGGAAAAAGGGGCGGAGAAATCCGTACGCGCGGGGGTAAAGTGGTTAATTATGTGAGTGTGTGTGTGTGTGTGTAAGGTTAGGCACTTACAGGTGGGTTAGAGTTAGCATTACGTGAGGGGGTTAGGGTTAGGCCCGTACACAAAGAGTCAAGGCTAGGATAGGTGCCAAGTAGTGCATAATACAATATTGTTAATTAAATAACCAATATTTTACTGTTTAATGGCACCACCCAACGCCCAACTGATGTGGCGTTGCAGCAATACATACTCATACCAGACATGTCTATGGAAAAAGGACCTGTTTTAGTCAAGAAAATTTGTTTGGTAGCCAGACATGGATATTAATCTAATAGTCTATAGGCCTTGAAGTTCTGGCACCCTAAACTCTGCCCTCTAGCAAATCTACAAATCCAGACGTGGTTTTCTTGCTTAAAGAACAAGTGACACTCATGCTAACCTAGATATAAAAAACACATATATAAGTAGATAAATACTACTTCTACTTGCATAACAGATATATTGTGCTATCCACGTAATGATTCCTGTGAATTTTATAAAGGAAAAGCAGAAAATCCTATTCTAGGCAGTGGCCATCTTGCCAAGCTAATGCTGACATCATATCCTCCCTGACTCTTGTTTTCCCCCTCCGTTCTCTTGCTCATTGTGTATTCATTAGCTGCCCTCCTCCCAGTCTTTTTTTTATTTACACATCCAATCACTGAGTCACCTCAGCCTTGCTTGTAAACACAAGTGATCAGCCAGGCAGGGAAATGGAAGAGGAGGAATATATTATAGATAAAAAGAACTCCCAGCATTCAAAAGAACTCCCAGCATTCAGCTGTTTGGCACTGTTTGGCACTAGGGCCAGTGCTCCTAAAGTATGTAATAACTCCAAACCATAACAGCAGAAAAAAGTTTTGAATGCAGGATTAGCATCTTTATCACTTAATACACTCACACCAGTTGCTGTTGAAATTTGATTTTTATGGTGACAATCCCGCTTTAAAGGACCTCTGTCTGTCGTAAAGATCTTAAAATTTTAAATACATGTAAACATATACAAATAGGAAGTTCATTTCTTCCAGAGTAAAATAAGCCATAAATTATTTTTCTCCTATGCTGCTGTCACTTACAGTAAGTAGTACAAATCTGACATTACCGACTTTGGACTCGCCCATCTTCTCATGGGGGGTTCTCAGGGTTTTCTCTATTTTTAAAAGCACTTAGTAAATGGCAGTGTTCAGTGAGCACGGAGGTCTGGCCAGCATCTTTGTATAAATCTTTTTCGGGGAATGTCTTTATAAAGAATAAAGGCCATGCTGAGGATCTTCTATGTAGAGAGGGACTAGCCCAAAATCTGTTGGTAATGTCCGATTTCTAATACTTACTGTAAGTGACAGCAACATAGGAGAAAAGTAATTTATGGCTTGTTTTACTCTGGAATAAATGAACTTCCTATTTGTATGTGTTTTAAATTTTAAGATTTTTGCGACAGTTCCTCTTTAACTGCACCAGAAATGCACTGGCTGACCCCGTTCCCTGGTTGGCTTGGCCATCACTTCTCTCTCCCTTCTCACTGGCCCCAGGACCTAGAGAGCTGGATGGCCCCAGGACCTGGAGAGCTGGATGAACGGGTTAGTCTCTCTATGCTCCCTCAGTTGAGACACCAGTATGACTCCAGGATGTTGAGGTCGCATTGACAAACTTGTGACTGCTGCCGCTCAGGACACTGACACCTTAACGCTCATGCCTAGTGTGGCCCTGTTGGTAATTTATCACCGACGATGAGTTGCCATTATAATGGAGGGTTCCTGATCCTCAAAAGCAAAGACATAGATATATAATTTTACATAAATTTACAGCAGATGGTGACAAAATAAAATATAGCTATTGGTACCTCAAAACTCATACACAATCAATCGATTCCGGACTCAACCCTTGCACGAATAATCTTCAGAATTTATTGTAATAATGTATGCGGTTATACAGCAGACAAAAAAGCACAACGTTTCGGGCCCTTTCTCAAGTGCTTAACCATCTGAACAAACTTAGACCTTCATATAAACACACACATATTGACACACCCCTCCAAAGCATTAAGGGGCGGGCACAAAACTTTTCCAGAACATTAACCCTTACTCCTGAAAGGACAAGCTGGAAAAACAGGCCAAGCTCCTCCTCAGATCCCGTCCATCCAAAGAACAGGTCGTCTATGAATCTGCAGTACCCTCTGATGCTCCCGGGTGCCTCATCACCCAAAAAATGTATTTCCTCAAAATCGGACATTACTAGCGCGAGCCAGCTTCGATGGCAGGTACTCGAAGTGGATCAGCGCCAAGAAGGTAGAGAATTTAGGAGTGCGCTGTTGCGGCGTGAGGCTTGGTGGATGGACAGGTTGGGGACGCAGTCCCCCAGTGGCCTTAACGAGGACTTCAGTTTAAAGTGCTTCTTATGATAAATGGTTGTCCTTTCAGGAGTAAGGGTTAATGTTCTGGAAAAGTTTTGTGCCCGCCCCTTAATGCTTTGGAGGAGTGTGTCAATATGTGTGTGTTTATATGAAGGTCTAAGTTTGTTCAGATGGTTAAGCACTTGAGAAAGGGCATGTAGCCCGAAACGTTGTGCTTTTTTGTTTGCTGTATAACCGCATACATTATTACAATAAATTCTGAAGATTATTCGTGCAAGGGTTGAGTCCGGAATCGATTGATTGTGTATGGACTGGATTATGATTGGAGGCTTGATGGACCTCCTACGATGATCTGTGACTCCCCGAGATTAACAGAGTGATTCCTGAGGTCTGTGGACGACCCCCGTTGTGTTTGTTACCTCAAAACTCACCCATTAAAGGGAGCCTGAGGTGAGACTGATATGAAGGCTGCCATATTTATTTCCTTGTAAACAATACCAGTTGCCTGGCAGTCCTGTTGATCTTCTGGCATACATAGAGTTAAAACCCTGGAGTCAGCTGAGTTAGAGTACCTGCTCTGCATATGCTTGTTCAGGGTCTATGGCAAAAAGTATCAGTCCTCCAGGATCAGGAGGACTGCCAGGCAACTGGAATTGTTTAAAAGGAAATAAATATGGCAGCCTCCATATCACTCTCACCTCAGGTTCCCTTTAAATTCTTTGTTTTTAAGAAAGGCGGTGTTCTCTTTTAATGTGGAAAACGTACTAAAATACTATGTGAATTGAAAAATAAATAAATAAATAAAATAATATATATATATATATATATATATATATATATATATATATATATATATATATATATATATATATTGCATATATTATTTGCATGAATTATAGCTTCTCTGCAGCATAGCACTACAAGAAAATTCATCATTTTGAATTCTTCTAAATCTTCACAGAAGCAGTAATAGAATAATTATGAAGACAAAAAAAACAAAAACACATTATAATGTTTGAGCACCAATTGCTCGAATAGAGGAACTCTAAGTGATATATTGATTTATTTATTCACAAATAATATCAACCCCCTTCCAAGGAATGTATTCATTACATGCATTATTGTGCAATTCCATACTGTGAGGCTCTTGTCGCAATAAAGGCATTTATCATTCATTGTAATTTTTCATATTTCTCCACTTTAGAAGTAATAAAGGTTCCCGTTCTGTAGATCTTTGATCTTCTCTTTTTTTAGCCTGGAGGGGGATTAATTTGTAAATATGCTAATGGTTTTGTGTTATGTTAGACCTTCATAAAAAAAATGCATTTGTTCGTATGAATGAACAAATCTATCTTATTCAATTCACCAGTCTATAGCTGAAAGCACAAATAATCCGCCAAAGTATATCGTTCATAAATATTTTTTTTTTAGTTATTGGTAAATCCAAGCTAAAGTTTTAGGTTTTGTTTTTTTTATCCATAACATATTTGAGGGCTGGAACCCATTAGAGCAATTTTTTGAGCGTTTAGGAAGCGATTCAAATGGATGGGCCAAATTCCGCTGGAGCGATTGCGATTACCAAAATCACAAACACAGGACATGCAGCATTTTTAGCATTTAGCGTTAGCGTTTCTGCAATGTAAATTATACAAATGCTGACGTAATCGCTCGTCAAAAGCTACACAGAGCGATTTTGCTAGCGTTTTTTAAATTACTGCACACTGTAAAAAAATTTAATTAATCGAAAGGACCAATCAGAATCAAAAACGTTCATTGCTAATCGCTACACAATCGCTGTCAAAAAACGTACACTTTTTAAAATCACTACCAAAATCGCCAGAAAACGCTCATGAAATTGCTTACAAAACGCTCATTGAAGACACTAGACTCTCTCTCTCTCTCTCTCTCTCTCTCTCTCTCTCTCTCTCTTTCTCTCTCTCTAGGCCTGGATGCCTTTGAAAAGGATTTTTGCCATTCAAAGTGATTTTGGCTTCTGCGCGGATATCTGAACTATCTGCCCGGATTTCGGATTTCAGACGGGAAATCCAAGTTTACTCGGATAGTCTATTTGGATTTAAAAAAAATATCCGAATTGCTATTCAATGTTTGAATAGTGGAAAAAGTTTGGATTATCTGGGTAGTTCGGATATCCGAAATCTTGCTGAGCACCACTGACCAACAATCTCTGGTCCTTAACAAAACCTTTTGTTTTGCATAACATTTTAGTAAGAGGTCTTTTTAGTCATGTGTAGCTCCTTACACACTCCTAGGAGTTATGGTTTAAGCTTGCTGGGTAGTCTGTAACTTCGTATGAATGAACAAATCTTTCTTATTCAATTCCCCGGTCTATAGCTGAAAGCACAACTAATCCTCCAAAGTATGAAGTTCAGATATTTATTAAGTTATTGGTAAATCCAAGCTAAAGTTTTAGGTTTTGGTATTTTTTACCCATAACATATTTTAGAAACATTTTATTACTTAGTATAACTCTTATTTACTGTTAACCTCCTTGGCGGTAATTCCGAGCTAGGGTCAGGACAGAAAACTGCAGGTAAGAGCGGTAATCCCGACCTCTGCTTGGGGTAGCCGCCGGAGGCTGTATGCAGAGAAATGAGCGCAGCGGGAGCATTTCTACATATCCCGTCGTCGGCTGGCATTCTTCTTCCTCTCCTCCGGGGCTATGCTTTTTGCTGGTGAGATCGCTGGCTGTTGTCATGAGGACAGCCGGCAATTTCACTTTAGAGTTGCAGCGCCACTCGGAGGATGGAGGCATAACTGCAGCGCTGGAGCCAGGGAGGTGAGTGATTGAAAAACTTCTGCAGATGTCCCTGGCAGCATGATTTTTTCCAGGTTTTAGGGTCTGAAAGGGTGCAAAAAAATTGCACCGCTTTTAGACCCTAAAATCCGGAAAGAATCATAACGCCAAGGGAGTTAAAAGTGTTTGTGAACTTTAGCAGTTTCTATATTATTATTATTATTATTATTGTTATTATTTTATAAAAAATACAGCTGATTTGATAAAAAAATGTGTTTAAGTATGACAGATTGTTTTAGGTATAAACATTGCATTTGTTTGTATGATTTAACAAATATATCGTATTAAATTTAAAGTCTATAGCTGAATGCACAAATAGTCCTCCTCCTGTATATAGTTCATAAATATTTTTTTTAAGTTATTGGTAAATCCAAACTAAAGTTTTAGGATTTGTTTTTCTACCCACTTTTTAGGAAAGTTTTTTTAGTATAACATTTTTTTTACTGTAAATGTTTGTGAACTTTAGACGTTTCTAAATTAATTTTTTTTTAAACAAAAAACGAGCTGTTTTGATAAAATGTTTTGTTTAGGTATGACAGATTTTTAAACCTTGAGCAGCATTTTAAAGTTCAACAGTATAAATGTTTTACTGCAGTTGTTTTGTTACAATACTTGTCTTTGAAAAGTACAGCTGCAATTTAAGCTCTGAAAAAATATTTGTAATGTTTTACAGTGTAAATGTAATTATGGTGACCCAGGAAATTTTACATTGTATCTTTTTGAGATGAAAATAACTATACTTTTTAATAACATACACTTGAAAAAACTGAGCACTTAAAGAACAGCTGGTTCTGATCAAAATGATCAAAGCATTTTTTTCCCCTTGGAGAGGAAACTTTTTGTTCTTTTCACTGTCACAGAAGTTTGGAACAAAGTGACAGTGGGCTGTTTTTCCCCCTAGCAATTTCAGAAAAAGGTGATTATATTAGGTTGGTTAACCTTAGTGTAGGTGGTTACCATTATAATGATGAATCTTTGTTGGTTATGGGTTTTTTTCTGGCCCTCAGTGGACTGGGAAGGCACTGATGAATCAACCCAGCATTGCTGAGAATTCATCTTATCACATCACAAAATATTTATGTTTCATACAAATGTTCCGCTAACTGGATGTCAAAAGTTTGTGTTTGTAAGGGATCGCATTTACTGGCAAGAAAAAACTATTTAAAGAGAAATTTCACTTTTATAATAAAATTGGCATTAGTACAGATAAGCACTGCACAAGTATTTTTGCAATCTAATCTTGGGGATGCATCAAGGAGGCTGTACACATGCTAGATTTTCAGCAAAGAGGGCCCCGACTGGCCACATTGGCTAAGAACCATCCAGGCATGTCAAACCGGTCCTTTGAGGGCCGAGATCCTCACACATTTTTGATACAGCTCAAATGAATTGTTGAGTCTGAATCAGGAAAGGTGTGGTCCATCAGGTAGAACACATTCCTCTCTTTCTCAGTCCATCCTAAACACTGGCATGGATCTGGCCCTCCAGGACTGGAGTTCGACACGTGCTCTAGACTGTAATGCACTGCAGAAAAACAGAATCATTATGGTTGTGTCTTATATGATATCCTATATAATAAAACCCCTATGTCTCTGCGTCCTGTCCCTGTGTGTGTGTGTGTGTGTGTGTGTCCGTGCTTCCAGACGTGACAGTTTGCTGTCTGAGAACCTCATTGCATTGTGGGAAATAACAGCTTTTACAACTGCCAATCAAGCAACCTCTCCCTGTGTGCATATACGTCGGACAGTGGTGGGAGACTGGTGAGCAGGACGCAGGGGCGTAGCACTAGGGGTTGCACAGGTTGCGACCGCATCGGGGCCCTTGGGCCATAGTGGCCCCGAGGGGCTTTTCCTCAACTGCATAACATACTTTGAATTGAGGTAATCATTAACAAACTACTCCCCATTCTTTCTTGCACCTCTGACACTGTAGATGCCATTGGCAGATTTTGGTGCGCTGTATCAATTGTTATGTATAGAGTGCTTGTGGGGCCCCAATGTAAAACTTGCATCGGGGCCCACAGCTCCTTAGCTACTCCACTGGCAGGACGCATTGATATGCATGTTGCCGGGGTTTAGCAGCCGTGGCCTAGCACCCGTTTTTTAATGGGCGGACCTTTTTACTATTAATAATAATAACAATAATAATAACACATTAAAAAATGTCATACAGCTGTATAAATATTTGTCATTAATCTTTGCAGTACTTAGAGCTGAAATGAAGCTTTGAACTTTTCTCATCAATATGACATTTTCCACTTAAAAAATAAAAAAATGTGGTGAAGTAGAACTGTAAGTTTTCCAAATCAGAGCTAAACTGCAGGTGTTCAAAGAGAATTGTTGTAGTAGAAGAGCGCTGAATCGGGCCATGTAAGTTATGGCAGAAAGGGTCGGGGGCTGTGGACAGCACAGGGCCCACCAGGGAGAGTGAGGTCCCCTCTAAAGTGAGGCCCCAAGCAGGGTCTTGTCTTGTTTTTACCCTGATGGCATCCCTGACTCTGAGTATTTTGTTAGCCACAAGGATAAGCTAACGCAATGCTGGTATACACCACATGTCAGCCCTCCTATTCCTTCCATAGTAACAGATGCATCACTAGCTTCTAGGCTAATGAAAGATCTGTATGTGATATACTTGGACTTTGCAAAGGCCTTCGACACTGTTCCCCACAAAAGTCTGGTGCAAAAGTTGAGGATGCAAGTACTGGGGAAGAGTCTGTGTTCATGGATAGGGAACTGGCTAATGGACAGAAAACAAAGAGTTGTGGTCAATGGATCGTACTCAAAATGGGAGACTGTTAGCAGTGGGGTCCCACAGGGGTCTGTTCTGGGTCCAGTGCTCTTAAATCTATTTATTAATGACCTAGTAGATGCAGTAGTGAGCAATGTTGCTATTTTTGCAGATGATACAAAATTGTGCAGAATCATCAACTCTCAGGAAGATAGTGTCATATTGCAACAGGATCTGGATAGGATGACTATATGGGCACATACATGGCAGATGAAATTCAATGTTGACAAATGTAAAGTCATGCATTTTGGACGTACTAATGGTCTAGCACCATACAAAATAAATGGGATACAGTTGGGGACATCAAACTTGGAGAAGGACTTAGGAGTACTCATTGACAACAAGTTAAATAATCGTACTCAATGCCAAGCAGCTGCAGCTAAAGCTAACAAAATTTTGGGATGCATTAAAAGGGAAATAAAAACTCGAGATGCTAGCATAATATTGCCCCTGTTTAAGTCTCTAGTAAGGCCACATCTGGAATATGGAATTCAGTTCTGGGCACCACATTACAAAAAAGATATTGCAGTTTTGGAGCAGGTGCAGAGACGAGCAACAAAATTGATACGTGGGATGAAAGGTCTCACTTATCAAGAAAGGTTAGATATACTGGGTTTATTTAGTCTAGAGAAAAGATGCCTTAGAGGGGATCTAATTAACATGTATAAATACATCAGAGGGCAATATAATAGCTTGGCGGATGAGCTTTTTGTCCCTAGGCCTTCTCAAAGGACTAGAGGACATGATCTGTGCATGGAGGAAAAACGTTTTAGCCATATATTTAGGAAAGGGTTCTTTACAGTAAGAGTGATTAAGATGTGGAATGCATTGCCACAGGAAGTCGTTATGGCAAACTCTATACCTGCATTTAAAGGGGGCTTAGATGCTTTCCTTGCGTTGAAAGACATCCATGGCTACAATTACTAGGTAATGCCTAATGATGTTGATGCAGGGATTTTATCTGATTGCCATCTGGAGTCGGGAAGGAATTTTTCCCTTTAGGGGCTAATTGGACCATGCCTTGTAAGGGTTTTTTCGCCTTCCTCTGGATCAACAGGGATATGTGAGGGAGCAGGCTGGTGTTGTACTTTATACTGGTTGAACTCGATGGACGTATGTCTTTTTTCAACCAAAATAACTATGTAACTATGTAACTTGGTCCAAACCATCAACCAAGGGATCTAGTTTCGATTCCTGTTGCCCACTTTTTGCTCGTGGGCCTCAATTCTTAAATTTGACAGAGGAAACAGACCAAGAGCAGATGGGTGCCCCAGTATTGAGTATAATAGGTAGCCCCTCCCTAGTATAGATAGTCAGATATGCCCCAGTATTAGGTAGCCCGCTCCATAGTATAGATAGCCAGATTTGCATACCATATTACATATCCCCCAACCCAATATAGATAGCCTGATGTGCCCCAAGTATTATGTAGCCCCCCAACCCAGCATAGATAGCCAGAAGTGCCCCCAGTATTAAGCACCCCCTCCCCCCAATCAGCATAGATAACCAGATGTGCCCACAATATTATGTACCCCTCCCAAACCAGTATAGATACCTAGATGTGCCCCCAGCCTTCCCCCAAATCATCATAGATAGTCAAATGGGCCCCCAGTATTATAAAGCCCCCATAACCCAGCATAGATAGCCAGATGGGCCACCAGTATTATAAAGCCCCCATAACCCAGCATAGATAGCCAGATGGGCCACCAGTATTATAAAGCCCCCATAACTCAGCATAGATAGCCAGTTGTTCCTCCATTATTTATTAACCCTGCCAGCACTGCTGGGATCTCTCTTCAGCCCTGTTACAGTGTCTCATCCTAATGACTTGCCCTAGCGGCACCTCTAGAATTATGGGGTAAGACTTTACACACATTAATTAGCTTACCCCAGTTTAGAGCATACACCCCCTTGTGTCTTACAAACCACACAGACGCGCTGAATTTTTTGGTTACCTGGTTAGAACCTCTTCATTCAGTTGCTTTGGTGTCTGTAGCTACAGCTTGAGACTCCAGCTTGCCCTTCCCTCTTGATAGGACAGAATATGCTGATCAACCAGCAGGAAACCAGTGGACAGCTGTCACCTGAAACAATCATGAAGGATAATTTCCGGCGTACATATTATAACGTTGTCAGTGAGCTTGACATAGGGTGAGCCAAATGACGGCTCACCCTGTTGCCGCTCAAATTCCTGGTGGTGTTAAATACTATTCCCCCTCCGAGTCGCAGCATCTCAGTGGGAGAATTACCCTTGCGCACAGCACGCTCTATAGCATTAGTGCTATAGCGGCACCCAGCTTTGGCGTTCGGCGCTAAGCGCCGTGCGCCAAAATGACCTGCTTTGTAATTTCAGGCATCTAATGTCTTCTCTGTGTTCAATGCTGCTGTTTTCTGCTTTAGCGTTCGCTGCTTAGCTTTCAAAAGCATATGGTTCTTCTTCCTGTACCCATGACAGCTCCTTGATGTATGACAGACTATCCATAACACCCTCTAATATGCTAAAGTACTAACAGGCAATCTAAAATGTCTTCTTTAACATCAATATTATACCATTTTATTATTATTATTATTATTATTATTACTAATTTATAAAGCGGCAACATATTTGGTGGCGCTGTACAAAGTAAAAAACAAACATGGGGTACATGTTTAGGCAGGGAAATTCAGAATATTACAATTGCTCATTCAATGCGCACTCAAGAGAGGTGTAACGGACAATAGCTGAACGGATTTGAATGAAATTTGGCACACACATAGTACATTACCTGGAATAACATATAGGATACTTTTTCCCCCATAACTAAAAGGTGGGCGGAGACAATACACATTTAACTGGGAAAATGTAAACCGCAGCCATTCTTACACTGTTAACGATAGGGTTTTCAAACTTTGCACAGTTGGTCACTGGGTGACTGAGATTAATATTCAGAAAAGTGGGTGGAGCCTACAAAAGCCAATGAAAATTCACCCATTGATTTTCAAAGGGAATATGTAATGGCTGCCATTCTTACACTGTTATTGGCACAAGCCTCAAACCTGGTACAGTTGGTCATTGGGTAGCTTGGAATCAAGTTCAGAAAAGGGGGTGGAGCCACAAACAGCCAATCAGATTTGTTTCATTTCAATGCAAATATTGATGCCAAAGACCAAAAACTAGGGTGTCTATTTGAAAAGGGTGCCTGGAAAAAAGGCGCCTGGTGTAGCGCATATATGGCAAATTCGGCTACAAAAAGGGCACCTGGTGTAGCCCATATACCAACTTTGGCTACAAAGGGTGCTTGGTGTAGCCCATATATTCTAAATTCGGCTACAAAGGGTGCCTGGTGTAGCCCATATATGCCAAATTCAGCTACAACGGGCGCCAGGTGTAGCCCATATATGCCAAATCCGGCTACAAAGGGTGCCTGGTGTAGCCCATATATGTCAAATTTGGCTACAAAGGGTGCCTGTTGTAGCCCATATATGCCAAATTCGGTTACAAAGGGCGCCCGGTGTAGCCCATATGCCAAATTCAGCTGCAATGGGTGCCTGGTGTAGCCCATCTATGCCAAATTCAGCTACAAAGAGCTCCTGGTGTAGCCGAAAAAGCTAGTTTTCGTTTATAAAAAGGATGCTGTTATAGGCAAAATTTGTTGGGCTATAAAAGGGCTCATAGAGCTCTATAGCTGAGAAAAGTGATTACTATGACCTAACTTCTCCCTACTCTCACACCGGACCCTCCCCTGATGGTGCCTAACCCTAACCCATCCCTGGTGGTGCCTAACCCGTCCCTGGTGGTGCCTAACCCTAACCTCTCCCTGGTGGTGCCTAACCCTAAGTCAGCCCCTGGTGATTACTATGACCTAACTTCTCCCTACTAAAAAGCACAAAGAAAAAAGATATTCCCTATTCTCATCATATAAATGATTAAACACTTACTGAGAAAACAATGGATAAGAGGCCAAAAAGTAAATGCAAAAAGTTGTATTACACCAACTACAAAATTTAAAAACAATACAGCCAGACCTGGGTCATAGGCCCCTAATACAATTAATAACTGAGCCCTGCAAAAAATATATACAAAATGATACTCGAGAGGATAAGAAACACTCTCCTGAGAGACTGTGGTCAAAAGTCACATATACCAGCGTCAGAAAGATACAAAAAAAATATATTTATAAATATTCTTTTTATATAAAACAAATAAACTGACACTGTACCAGAATCAATTCAAGAGAAAGGTTCATCAAATAATCCTGTCTAGATAATATGTATTATATATTATTCTCATCTCCCAATAAAATTGTGCTAGTGTTAATTAAGCTATCATACTAAAGTCGTTCGATATAAACACCACAAAAATTGGAAAAGTTATTACTCCCCTATTCAAAAATCAAAAACATTATATATAATATACACTCAATTCTCCTAAAACATTCCTCAAAAAGTGTGTAATAGATCATAAACACAGATCACAAAAAACATTATCTCAGAAAAAACACAAGTGTTAGTGCAAATAAGGACCTAAAGAGAAGGTCAATAGGGTGAAAATATAGTAGATAGTGAAGTCGGATGGGAGCAAAGAGAAGTGAATATGCAAGGCTCACCAAGATAATAAAGTAGAAGACCCAGGAACGGCTGTGTCGGCGCTACCCGTCCGACTAGTTCCGCCAAAGCTGCTATGGGACCTAACTAACTTCTCCCTACTCTCACACAGAACCATCCCCTAACCCTAACCCCCCCTGGTGGTGCCTAACCCTAAGACCCCACAGCTGGTGCCTAACCCCAAGACTCCCCTGGTGGTGCCTAACCCTAAGACCTCCCAGGTGGTGCCTAACCCCAAGACCCCCTAAGTGGTGCCTAACCCTAAGACTCCTTAGGTGGTGCCTAACCCTAAGACCCCATAGGTGGTGCCTAACCCTAAGACTCCCCAGGTGGTGCCTAACCCTAAGACTCCCCTGGTTGTGCCTAACTCTAAGACCCCCCAGATGGTGCCTAACCCTAAGACCCCCCAGCTGGTGCCTAACCGAAATACCCCCAAGTGGTGCCTAATGTTAAGACCTCCCAGGTGTTGCCTAACCCTAAGACTCCTCTGGTGGTGTCTAACCCTAAGACCCTCCAGGTGGTGCCTAACCCTAAGACTCCCTTGGTGGTGCCTAACCCTATGTCCCCCCTGGTGGTACCTAACCCTTAACCCCCCTAGTAGTGCCTAATCCTAACCCCCCCCCCCTGCTTGTGATGCCTAATCCTAATCTCCCCTGCACCCCCGAATCAAAAATGTTGGCTATAAAAGGGTGCCCTTTTGTAGCAGAATCAAAAACCTTGTAGCCGAAAACTTTGTAGCCGAATAAAAAATATGGGCTACAAAGGGGTGCCCTACTGTAGCCAAAAACCTTGTAGCCGAAAAAAATATGGGAAACAAAGGGGCACCCTACTGTAGACGGAAAAAATATGGGCTACAAAGGGGCACCCTACTGTAGCCGAAAACCTTGTAGCCGAATAAAAAATATGGGCTACAAAGGGGTGCCCTACTGTAGCCGAAAGTAGCCAAACAAAATATGAGCTACCAAGGGGCGCCCGCTTGTAGCCTATATCAAAACTCGGGCGCCCTTTCACCACCTTGTAGCCGATATTTGCAGAAATAACATTGATGTCTATTGAGGTGTACCTTTCATACAGGCAGCTCAGGCGCCCTTTTCAACGGATCCCAAACTAGGTCATTGAGTAATTGTGTGTTAGAGTTATAAAAAGTGGGCGGAGCCAACACCAGCCAAATACATACTCAGGCAACGCCGGGCAATCAGCTGGTGTGTATATAATTGCTTCAATTGTATTAAATATCCTTTGAGCAAATTTATTATTATGATTATTATTATTGTTTTATAAAGCACCAACATATTCTATGGTGCTGACTTTAGGCTACATTCATAATCATCTCTTTGGAAGGTATGCCAGTTTTCTGATAGTACACTGCCTTCATACCTTGTGGCACTGCTGTTGATACTGAAATAGGTTGGATCGGAATTTTTGCTGGAAGAGGAAGGGTGATAATAGTACTGTATATGCCCTGCGTAAGCCAATCAGCAGTCTGTGTAATCTCCGTTCAGAGCAGCAAGACTATAAACTGCTTGTCTCTTTCTGACATCTTCTGTACTGGAGCACCACCTGTTGGCAGCAAGGGACAAAGACGAAATATTTATATTTAATATTTCACATAAAAATATAAAAAAGGGGATATATATATATATATATATATATATATATATATATATATATACCAAAAAATTTAATAAATAATGGGTAATGGTTAATGATAAACTAAGAAAAAATGTAAAGAGGACCCCATGATTGGGGTCCAATCAGTAGCCGGTTCCCCCTTTCCCACGAGAAATATTTATATTTTCTCTCATTGATCAGCATGGACGTCTGTATGGATGATATTGTGGTGAAACCCCTCCCACAGTGGGATGACATGACCATGGTCCTGACAGTTTACTGTGTCACCTCATTGCATTGTGGGACATAACGGCTGTTTCCAACTGCCAAGCAAGCAATATCTTCCTCTGCGGAATTGTCATTACTGAGAGTTCGATGCACAGAGATCACCTGGCAGGACTAAAGATGTCACCACCTGTGATAAATTTCAGGATGTAAATCAGGGAGAGGAAACATTTTACAATGGAAAAACACTGACTAAATAATCTATAAATTATATTGCAAAAAAAAAATTATTGCATTATTTTCATTACAGTTCCTCTTAACATGCTATCTAACTTCACCAAGCAAGCAGAAGTGAAGCTAGGTACATGTGCTCGATGACGCTCTTACAGCCATTCTTGATGGAGAATCTAGCGTGGGTAGAGGTGCCCCCTGACATTACAGGTCAGCCAGATTTGTAGTGACAATGACATTCGTCCAAAGCACATTGTTTCCCTTCTCACCCTGCCCACCAGAAGTTGATTTGTTGGGTACTGCTCCTCATTCCTCCACCCCCCTCTATAGCTTCACACATGTTGCTAGCATGTGGACTAACGATGCATCCAACTCTGAACTTTACCTGAAGGACTTAGTCCCGATCTCTGCAGAGGACTGTAATTGAGCATGTGTACCCAGCTTTAGCATTAATTAAAACACCTACTGGTTAAATGGTTCCAGGGCAAGATTTCTGGAAAGCCACAAATGCCCAAAGCTTTGGGCGGCTGCAGCCAAAGGGGGGCACCTGGACATGAAAGAGGGGATGCTTACATATAAAAATAAAAAATGACATGCCAGTGGCTGGATAGTGTACTGGTTAGCAGTGTTGCTTGCGTATTTTCGCCCAAGTCATTTTCACATCGAAAATCCCGTTTTCGAATTCGGCGAATTTTCGCAAAAATATTCCGAAATATTTGCGTTTTCGACCAGCAGCGAAAATTAAAGAAACTTCGCTGTATGCGGAGGCTTATGCCCTTATTAAAGATATGCCCTTAAAAATGTCCGCAATAATCCGCGAAATATGCGCATGGGTAAACTAATACATGCGTACATTCCACCTTCCAATGCAGAATTGTACACGTATAGAAGGGCAATAATATTTCTGCGCATGCGCAATGATCTGTATAGATGCAGTTACCGCATGCGTAGTTGACTTCACAATACATACATCAACTACGCGTAGCGGGCGAAGCTTTGCATAGCAGTACTACGACTACGCGGAAATACGCCACAAATTTAACGTGAAATTAATGGGCATTAGGCAAAAATTAACGCAAAAATATTCGATCGAAAATTTGCCTGTCGAAAATAAATTAGTACTTTTTTCGGCGAGAATTCTGCAAAAAGAATATTTGCATTTTCGCTCATCACTGCTGGTTAGGGTACTGCCTTTGGCGTGGGAGACCAGGGTTCAAATCCTTGCTAGGGTCTGTACCTATTCAGTAAGGAGTTCAAGGCAAGACTCCCTAACACTGCAGGGTGGCCTCTTGAGCGCGTCCCAGTGGTTGCAGCTCTAGAGCGCTTTGAGTCAGACAGCAGAAAAGCGCTATACAAATGATCGGATTATTATTATTATAAAGGGAGGGAAATGGGGAGCAACACATGAAAAAGGGAAACTGATGCTCAAGAGAGCTGTTCAAGAAAGAGAGGGGATACAGTACATGGGCTTGATTCACAAAAGAGTGCTGTTAGCATGGCCGTTTTTCGCGCGCAATTAAAAGTTTTCGCGCGCAAACGTGAATTTTCGGTGCAAAATCGTTATTGTTTTGCACGAAAAATTCGCATTTGCGCACAAAACCGATAACTATTTCGAAGCGAAAATTTGCGTTTGCACGCTAAAACATTTATTTGCCTGCGAAGATTCGCGATCGCGCACAAACGTGAAAATTTGTGCAAAAACGGCCGTGTTAACAGTTAGCACACTTTTGTGAATCAAGCCCCCTCTTCCATGTGTATCAAGGGTGATACAGATGGAAGAGGGGGCAGCACATGGAATGGGATGGGCGCTGCGGCACAAGGAAGGGGATCCAAAACATATTTCACCTAGGGGCACAAAAATTATAAATCCGGCCTTGAATGGATCAGGTTCTGAAAGCTTTGATTTGCTAATCCTAACTTCTGTTTCCTGGTTGGACTAATTAGCATTTTAGGAAATTGTTTTGCCCATTCCAAACAGCGATCGATAAATATTAGGAAACATACATTTTTGTGAAACTTCCAAATTCAAGTAGCGTAGCTGAGTGGCAATTCAAAAGTGATTTCTGATGTAAATAAAAAATAATAACAATAAAAAAATTCACTGAAACGATTCATAATAAACAGTCACGGCCCCCTTTCACCGCAGCACAGCAAGGAACCTTCTCGAGGCCCATGCCTCAGCATGCAAATGACGAAAAATAAAAAAAAATCCCCTTCGATGGCCACCTTTGAATGCCGAATGTCCAGCCATAAAGCGGAGGCCTTTGTAGATAAATCCTGTCTGCCTGTTTATAAAATAAATAATAAGTAAAGGTTCTTATCGTTAGCGGAAAAAAAATAACAGCCTGTCATTATTTTTCTTTTCAAGGCATTGGGCGACTCATCATCATCTCAGGTTGTCAGCCTTAAATCTAAAGCGTTGCAATCTCTCATCTCTCGCCGTTCTATACTGGACCTTGTCTGCCTGTTTCCTCTATAGCGAGATTTTTTTTTGTTTGTACTACTGTAATCATTGCGCTGGGCTGGCTCTGTGTGGGTGTGCTGGCAAGCGTACAACAAAGTTACGTGGGAACAGAGTTAAGGTTGAATATTTATTAGGAGAAGCCATCTGGCGTCAGCCTGTCTGTACAAGGGGCTCACTTCTGCGATAGACTCTCCTTTTGCCTTCTCTAGGTCTTCCTTTTCTTCTAAAGGGTTTTTTTTACCCCATTTTTTTTTTGTGTGCGTTCTTTCATGTTTTCTTTCTTTCCGAATATTTACAAGGCAGAAAAGAGGAAAATCTAAACATGCATATATGAGAATATAAATATATACAGGCTTTCATGTATTCTTGACCCTTTCTCTTTCTTGGGGTCCGGCCGTTGACAGAGTGTTTGGAACGTGGAGCGCAGATGATGTTGGCGTTCACGAGATGGCCCGAATTCTTTATTTTTTATAGGTGCTCGGGCCTACAAACTAAAGTAGGAGTCTGGGGACCTCAAAAATACAGACACGGCATGAAAAAGGAAAATAAAAAGGGGTACCCTTTAGTGAAGTAGGTTTAGCAATATAAAATCGTAGGTAATTTTTTGTAGTCATTGCCAAATTCTATAGAAGGTTGTTGAGTTGACCTCAGGAGGGGTTAAAGCAGTTAAAATGGTTGAAATAGAGGTTAAAGAAGAACTCCAGTGAAAATAATGTAATCAAAAAGTGCTTTGTTTTTACAATAATTATGTATAAAAGATTTAGTCAGTGTTTGCCCATTGTAAAATCTTTTCCCTCCCTGATTTGCACCCATTCATTTATCACATGGTAACATTTTTACTGCTGGAAGGAGATGCTGCTTGCTGTTTTGGCAGTTGTAAACAGCTGTAAACAGCTGTTATGTCCCACAATGCAATTAAACTGGCAAGACCATGGTCATGACATCACACTTTGGAAGGGGTTTCACTACAATATCAGCCATACAGACTTCCCCTGATTATCCGTTTGTGAAAAGGAAAAGATTTCTCATGGGAAAGGGGTTATCAGCTACTGATTGGGATGAAGGGGGGGGGGGGAGGAGTGAGAAACTAAACTACCGATACTGGGGAAACTATACTACCTATAGTGGGGCAACTAAACTCCCTATTCTGGGGCAACTAAACTCCCTATACTGGGGCAACTATACTCCCTATACTGGGGCAACTATAATCCTTATACTGGGGCAGCTATACTAGTAATACTGGGGTAACTATACTCCCTATACTGGGGAAACTATACTCCCTATGCTGGGGCAACTATACTAACTATACTGGGGTAACTATACCTATACACTCCAAATCATATTGCTGCCCCATTTCGCCCCCACTGGGAGCTACCTATCCTGGGGTTCAGGGGAGTAACTTCAGAGAAGCAAGCCCCTACAACTACAGGGAGGTCCAGCGGTGGTGGTGGTGGTGTGTGTGTGTGTGTGTGTTGGGGGGGGGGGGGGGATAGCAACTACCTCTCATACTCCAAATCAGGTGTTTTTGTAGATACACAAATTATGGGTGTGAAGACCATGATGGTCACATTTGTTTTATGACCCTTGCATGATGGGTCCCTAGACTTTGAGGGTCACAAGGTGGAGGCAAGGAAGGGTTGTGAACATTTAGGGGGCCCTATCAGAGTTTTGCTCAGGTCCCCATGACTTATAGTTACCCCCCTATTGGTGTTACTTCTGGCTACTGCATCAAAACACAATGTGCCTGAGTCTGGGGGAGAGGGGTGCGAAGAAGTATTTTTACAATTTCAACCTAAGAGCTATTAAGCCTAGAAACTGCCCTGCTGTAAGGTTCCTGTATCCCCAGTGTGATCTTCTCTCTTTAAAGTGGATCCGAGATAAACTTTTACTCATTGCATATTTGTGTTCCTTTACTTTTTCCTCCACTGCTTACTTTTTCCGCCATAGTGGTCCTTTAACCTCCTTGCCGGTCTAAAAAATCCGGCAAGGAGGCAGCGCCGCACTTTTTTTTAATTTATTTATTTTTTAAATCATGTAGCGAGCCCAGGGCTTGCTACATGATAGCCGCTGAGCGGCGGCATCCCCCCACCCACTCCGATCGCCTTCGGCAATCAGAGTATGCAGGAAATCCCGTTGAGAACCGACGTCATGGATGTCGTGACGTCAGAGGGAATCCCGATCCGCCCCTTAGCGCTGCCTGGCACTGATTGGCCGGGCTGCGCAGGGGTCTGGGGCGGGGGGGGGGGGGGGGCGGCTCGGCGCGGCGGGTAGCGGCGAATCGGCGGTGGCCGGCGGTGATCGCGTACTACACGCAGCTAGCAAAGTGCTAGCTGCGTGTAGGAAAAAAAAATTATGCAAATCGGCCCAGCGGGGCCTGAGAAATCCTCCTGCGCAGGTTACCCCGAACTGAGTTCGGGATAACCGGCAAGGAGGTTAAAGAGGAACTGTAACCAAGGACTGAACTTCATCCCAATCAGTAGCTGATACCCACTTGAACATGAGAAATCTTTACCTTTACTCGAACAGATCATCAGCGGGGTCTCAATGACATCCCACAGTAAGCCTATCTGTGAACCTGGTTGATTTGTGGGAAATAACAGCCGTTTCCAACTGCCAAGCAACTAGTATCTCCTTTTGTGCATAAGAATATCTATAAAGAAATACATTTTAGGGTATCAGGGCCTGTATACACTGCTGCGCTTGCGCTGCGTTTTTAAAAACGCACGCGTTTTATAAAACTGCAAGGTCTTTTGAAAAATAATGAAAATCGTGATGACTTGTACACACTGGTGCGATGCGTTTTTAGAAAAACGCAATCGCAGTGCCTGCTGCGCTTTTTAAAGCGTATCGCTTGAAAAACACATTAAAAACGCATTCGCTTGCGTTTTTGCCTGCGTTTTTCAGAAGTCAGTATCCCAAAAGACTCTGCAATTTCCTGATTCCTGTTGAAATGTAAACTAGAAAAAAAAACAAAGGATTCTTTAGCCAATAAGCAATTACAAGAAAAACGCAAATGCATCAAAAACGCAAGCAAAAGCGCATGCGATGCGTTTTTAAAACTACATGCACTAACGATTTTAAAAACGTTTTTCAGTGTGTACAGCCAGAGCTGGGACAAGGTCCTCCAGCACCCAAGGCTGAGACACCAAAGTGCGCCCCTCCATCCCTGCCACCCCAACCATCACACACTGATTGCTATTAGACTAAGAAGCGCCACAGGGCCCACAACCTCCCCAACACCTTAATATCTAGTTATCTGGTTTGCAGTCACTGCCATGTATCCCCTTGTCTTATTTCTTTCTGCTTCAAACACAATTAGGAATGAAAGCTAAATGAATTGTGCGCCCCCTCCTACACTGCGCCCTGAGGTGGAGCCTCTCCAGCCTATGCCTCGGCCCGGCCCTGTGTACAGGCCCTTACTGGGAGGGAGAAGACGTGATATCGTTTACAGCCCCCTAGCTATTAGAGGTTGCTGTCAATTGTTGTTTTGTATAACGAAACAATCATTTTTTCTGGAGTGCGACCCACACATTTGAAGACAAAGAACCCGAGTGGGGAGGGGATTTCCTCACTGGTTTTTATACTGTGGTTGCTGCCGGTCTTGCAACCCACCTTTGTGAGCACCTCATCACTTTGTATTTATCCAGAACTTAACATTAATATACTGCACTATAAGAGGCTCCTGGTCTCTCTCTGTGTCTGTGTCTTTAGACCCCGCTGGACTACACACCTCCCCACATTTTAGGGTAGGTATTGCAATGTTAGGGGGCGTGGTTATAGATAATGGTAGTTGGTGCTCTCTAGTTTTTTTTCTTGTCTGCCAGTAGTAAAGATGATGACACATTGTGGATCAAACAATATGAACAAATTGCATGGCCAATATCAATCATTTCTTGAACTCTATTCTAATTTTTTCACTTTTCATTTCCTAATTTATTGATTCCCCCCCCCCCCCCCCCTTTTTTTTGCTAAAGTTCCTCTTTTATTCAAACTGAGACCCAGCAGTAGGTGTTCTGTTGCCACGGTTGTAAAAAAGCATCCTATGAGCTTTACAGTCACTTTTGGAAATTTTTAGCCGACTTCACATCAAAAAGGAAAGATAATTTTGAGTAACATTAAACTCATGCAGCACTGATCCACATTTATGTTCATTTTATAGCGACATTTTCCTTTAACCTCAGGTATAAACAGTTAAATCTGAAGCCTCCCTGGCTGGGAATATTAGAATCCGCTCATTGTGTGAACTTGCGCTGGTGTTACAGGTGCTGAGATGGGTCCATTTTGCTCCTGACAGTTTTATGCTTCCTATCCAAAGTCAGGAGAATTTATGTCTTAGTAAATTAAAATGACATAGCTTGTGCATAAAGAGGAATCAGAGGCACGTATTATTTCATCTTTATGTTTAAAATCATAAAAAATATGTGCATATTCCCTCCATGATTAAGCCTGTCTACAGATCGCTAAACCTCTAAATCACCAATGCAGAGATTGCAATAAAGCAGCAAGTCTAACGAAAGATGCTCAAATCGAGATTTTTGTCTGGTTGCCACAATAGCGATGACTCCATTAAGGACATCCGTTTAGTCACGAAGAAAAACTTTACAGAAGTTCTGATTTAAAGTGTACCCCGAGGTGACATGTGACATGATGACATAGACATGTGTCTGTATAGTGCCAAACATATTGATAACTAGGCTGTGTTTTTTTCTTTTCATACCTGAAAGAGTTAACCTTCAGGCATGCAAGTAACAGGCATGCAAGTAACAGTTTCTCTCTTGTTAGACCCTTGTTGGATTATAGGGTAACCCTTAGGTAACCTTTTCTTGGCACAGAACAACTTCTGACTGCAGGGGATTGATAAAAAAAGGTCAACAGTTCAAGTATTTGAGCTCTGGGACCCTTAGTAGACTGCCATTGAACAGAGACTGTAAAACATTAAATCTACTTATACGACCGCGTCACGCTGATGGAAGTGATCGCGGCGGCAGCCCCAGGACCACCTACCGCCGATCGGCGTAAATTCCTGGGGCAGGGATTTGCAGGAGATCGCACACACCAATGCGCACGAATCTCCGCTTGGATGACGGAGCTCTGCTCCTTCATCAGTCCCCCAGCAGCGACTGTCACTAGGAGACTGTTAGACAGCGAAACCGTCGTCTATTTACTCTGTACAGTGCTGCGATTTATGGCAGCGCTGTACTGGGGACTGGAGTTAGGGAAGCGACTGTACAGTACGCTCCCAGTGATGTCAGTGGGAGCGAGGATGCGGCCACGCAGGTGCAATGGTTTTCCGACTTTAAAGTTGGAAATTCTGGGAGTAAACCGGTGGCAGGGACCTGAGCATTGGTGAGTGGCTGCGCGGGCACAGGACGTCTATGGGGGACCATAAGAAGCCCCAGATAAGTCCAACTCTTTTTTCCACCTACCCCCCTACAGTACTCCTTTAAGAAATTACAAGTAAAACAAAAATAAACATGAAATTGCGATTTACTGCAAAGTTACAACAAAAAATTACACATTTCTGAAGTTACACATTTTCTGGTAATTACAAATTTGTGTCACAAAATATAAAAATGCTAAATTTCAGCTCATCACTAGTTTTAGAAACATCCCCAAATGTTAAGCAGAATAGCAGAAGACACCTGTCAATACACTGAGAATAGGTTTCAGTTACACATACACAATGCAAAGCCTCTGCCTAGTAATATTATTATTATGCATCGCGCTGTACGTTGCTGAACAAGCCTCTCCCTTTGCGCTTGTGCTTAAACCGCACTCGAGGCAAATTTAAATAAGTAACAAGCTACTGCGGCTTTCAGGCAAACACGTGAATTTTCATTGTTTTATATTCATCATAAATATTTTACTTAATTACTGTGGTACCTTGTACAGAACAACCAAACAACATTACGCATTTAGAAGCGCAGTCCCCGCTGACTTGAAGATGTTCTGCACAGCTCAATAGCGGAGACTAGGAGCCAACTTGTCAATGTGTGTGTATGTATGTGCGCTTGTGTGTGTCCATGTATGCCTGGCCATGTAGGTCTATGTGCTGTGGATGTTTGTTTGAGTGTGTACATGAGTGTATCTGTCTGAAGGTATGTGAGCATATTTACCTGTTCTGTTTGTTTCTGTATTGGCATGTGTGTGTTCTGTATTGGCATCTTTTTTGTGTGTGTATTTGTGTATAAAAGCCAGGCTGGATTTCTGGAAAGGGCACCAAGGCCCAGGCCTTGGGCGACTGCAGCACCAGGGGGCACCTGGATGTGAAAGAGAGGTTGCTCCATATGAAAGAGGAGGATTAAAAAGGGGAGCAACACATGAAAAAGTTAAACTGATGCCCAAGGGAACAGTACACGGAAGAGAGGGGCTGCAGTACACGGATGATACACATGGAAGGGTGGGCTGCACATGGAATGGGAGGGGGCTGCAGTACATGGATGATACACATGGAAGAGGGGGCTGTACATGGAATTGGAGAGTGGCTGCAATATATGGATGATACACAGGGAAGAGAGGGCTGCACATGGAATGGGCGGTAGCTGCAGTACATGGATGATACACATGGAAGAGGGTGGCTGCACATGGAATGGGAGGGCGCTGCTGCACAAGAAAGGGAAGACACAACATACAGTACCTGGCCTAGGGGCACAAAAAGTATAAATCTGAGCCTGATGAAAGCATGTTTGTATCTTTCCTTTGACCATATTGCAAAAATACATGCGCTAACATATGGGTTAGCGCGTGAAGGGGAAACTTAGTGCGGTGCAAACCTTTACTATTACGCTCGCAAATCTGTACGTGTGCTAACCCACGTGCTACGTTTATCACGGCCGTGATATCATTTACCGAGGCCCATGTATCTTCACGAATATATTCTCAATATCAAAAATAGCGCGTGTGTGTGTGTGTGCGCCCGTGTGTGTGTGTGTGTGCACGTGTGTGTGTGTGCGCGCAAAGCTGTCAATGTGTACCATCCACTTTCTGGTAGAATTTAATTTCTTGTTATCACTGTCTTTTCTGGTCTCTGAATGTACAGTTTACTGGATAAGGACCAGACATTTTTGGTCTTTAGTTGTTTGTTTACAATGACTTTATGCCTTTTGCTGAAGATCTGTATGATCTGTATGGACCCTTACTTGCCAGCCCATCAGAAACCACACTATGGTTTGCCGTGACCCAGCTGAGGGTTAACATTTTCCACCTAACAAATAGCTAACATCTATGGAAGAATCCAGTTACAGTTCTCCAATGTCTTCCACTGTCCCCCAGTCTTAGTGAATTAGCCCCTCGGTGTCTAGTAAGGTCTTTATTGAATAAGACACGGTGATCCAGGCACGCATTACGCTCACACAGGGGAGGAACCTGAAGGTCTATGGCTTGTGCGGCTCGGAAATCCCCGGCTATTTTGTTTTGATTTAACCTTTACACGGTATAATTCAATAAGGAAATTGAGCAAAGAGAATTGCATATTCCGGGTTTCCTGATCAATTACAACGTGTCAAACGACTCACACCATCTACCTACTGCTCACAGATTCTCCGCAACTGACCTGCCTGGGAGACTATTGATCCGGAGTCTTTCTAGAGCAACTACAAAAAATCATAAATAGGCTGATAAAAACTTGTAAAGGAAAATCCTAACTTTCATTGAAAATTTAACATAAAACAGCTTTACAAAAACAATGTCAATTATTATGAAAAATGACCTTAAAAAATCATTCTGCAGCCAGGTATACATTTTAAGAGGCATGATTAAAAATAAGCCACCTTGCAGTCATGGCAACAGAACAATATTTAGTGTACAAAATACTCCCAGATTCTAATTTCTGTGTTGATGGGACTGGAACAATCCTGAGTTTTATTTTTGGTGAGTGTTATAATTAGTTGGTTAGGAGCAGGGGCGTAACTAGAAATCACTGGGCCCCCCTGCGAATATTTGGATGGGCCCCCCCCCCCCATAGGTGCCAAATAATCGTAATGGGGCAGCGCTTCACTGTAAATTAATTGTAAAGTGGGCGGCATTTTACCAGACAATCGTAATGTGGGCCAGAAAATCGTAATGTGGGCAGAGTTCACCAGAAAATCGTAATGTGGGCCTTTAGAAAATCATAATGTGGGCAGAGTTCACCAGAAAATCGTAATGTGGGCACCAGTCACCAGAAAATTGTAACATGGACAGCATTCACCAGACAATCGTAATGTGGGCAGCAGTCACCAGAAAATCGCCATGTGGGCAGCAGTCACCAGAAAATCGCAATGTGGGCAGCAGTCACCAGAAAATCGCAATGTGGGCATCAGTCACCAGAAAATCCTAATGTGGGCAGCAGTCACCAGAATATCGTAATGTGGGCAGCAGTCACCAGAAAATCGCCATGTGGGCAGCAGTCACCAGAAAATCGCCATGTGGGCAGCAGTCACCAGAAAATCGCAATGTGGGCATCAGTCACCAGAAAATCCTAATGTGGGCAGCAGTCACCAGAATATCGTAATGTGGGAAGCAGTCACCAGAAAATCGCCATGTGGGCAGCAGTCACCAGAAAATCGCCATGTGGGCAGCAGTCACCAGAAAATCGCAATGTGGGCATCAGTCACCAGAAAATCCTAATGTGGGCAGCAGTCACCAGCATATCGTAATGTGGGCAGCAGTCACCAGAAAATCCTAATGTGGGCAGCAGTCAGTCACCAGAATATCATAATGTGGGCAGCACACACCAGAAAATCCTAATGTGGGCAGCAGTCACCAGAAAATCCTTATGTGGGCAGCAGTTACCAGAAAATCGCAATGTGGGCAGCAGTCACCAGAAAATCGCAATGTGGGCAACAGTCACCAGAAAATCGCAATGTGGGCAGCAGTCACCAGAAAATCCTAATGTGGGCAGCAAACACCAGAAAATCGTAATGTGGGCAGCAGACACCTGAAAATCGTAATGTGGGCAGCAGACACCTGAAAATCGTAATGTGGGCAGCAGACCCCTGAAAATCGTAATGTGGGCAGCAGGCACCTGAAAATCGTAATGTGGGCAGCAGACACCTGAAAATCGCAATGTGGGCAGCAGACACTTGAAAATCGTAATGTGGGCAGCAGACACCTGAAAATCGTAATGTGGGCAGCAGACACCAGAAAATCGCAATGTGGGCAGCAGTGACCAGAAAATCGTAATGTGGGCAGCAGACACCAGAAAATCCTAATGTGGGCAGCAGTCACCAGAAAATCGCAATGTGGGCAGCAGTGACCAGAAAATCGTAATGTGGGCAGCAGGCACCAGAAAATCGCAATGTGGGCAGCAGACACCTGAAAATCGCAATGTGGGCAGCAGACACCTGAAAATCGTAATGTGGGCAGCAGACACCAGAAAATCGCAATGTGGGCAGCAGTGACCAGAAAATCGCAATGTGGGCAGCAGACACCAGAAAATCGTAATGTGGGCGGCAGACACCAGAAAATCGCAATGTGGGCAGCAGACACCTGAAAATCGCAATGTGGGCAGCAGACACCTGAAAATCGTAATGTGGGCAGCAGACACCAGAAAATCGCAATGTGGGCAGCAGTGACCAGAAAATCGCAATGTGGGCAGCAGACACCAGAAAATCGTAATGTGGGCAGCAGACACCAGAAAATCGCAATGTGGGCAGCAGACACCTGAAAATCATAATGTGGGCAGCAGACACCTGAAAATCGTAATGTGGGCAGCAGACACCTGAAAATCGTAATGTGGGCAGCAGGCACCAGAAAATCGCAATGTGGGCAGCAGACACCTGAAAATCGCAATGTGGGCAGCAGACACCTGAAAATCGTAATGTGGGCAGCAGACACCTGAAAATCACAATGTGGGTAGCAGACACCTGAAAATCGCAATGTGGGCAGCAGACACCTGAAAATCGTAATGTGGGCAGCAGACACCAGAAAATCGCAATGTGGGCAGCAGTGACCAGAAAATCGCAATGTGGGCAGCAGACACCTGAAAATCGTAATGTGGGCAGCAGACACCAGAAAATCGCAATGTGGGCAGCAGACACCAGAAAATCGTAATGTGGGCAGCAGACACCAGAAAATCGCAATGTGGGCAGCAGACACCTGAAAATCATAATATGGGCAGCTGACACCTGAAAATCGTAATGTGGGCAGCAGACACCAGAAAATCGCAATGTGGGCAGCAGACACCAGAAAATCATAATATGGGCAGCTGACACCTGAAAATCGTAATGTGGGCAGCAGACACCTGAAAATCCCCCTGCAGAATTTCAGAGCGGGCCCCCCCCCCCCGGGGGCCCGCTCGTGGCCGGTTTTTGGGGGCTGGAGGGGTGGCAGCATGAGGGGAAAGCCTTGCCCACAGTCGGCGGGGAGAGGGGAAGTTCCCCCCTCTCCCTCACCTCGGGGCTCTCCCCTCTGCGCCCCCCTCCAGCTAGTTACCGTCTGTGGGCAGCGGGCCGGGCAGCAGCGGCAGCGGGATACATACCTTCTTCCTTGCGTTCCATCGCCGCCTTCTCGCTCTAGCGGCTGACGTCACTTCCGCTTCCGGAAGTGACGTCAGCCGCTAGAGCGAGAAGGCGGCGATGGAACGCAAGGAAGAAGGTATGTATCTGCCGCTGCTGCCCGCTGCCCACAGACGGTAACTAGCTGGAGGGGAGCGCAGAGGGGAGAGCCCCGAGGTGAGGGAGAGGGGGGAACTTCCCCTCTCCCCGCCGACTGTGGGCAAGGCTTTCCCCTCATGCTGCCACCCCTCCAGCCCCCAAAAAACGGCCCCGAGCGGGCCCCAGGGGGGGGGGGGCCCCCCCCGCGGGCGCAGGCGCTGCAGGGCCTATTGCTACGCCCCTGGTTAGGAGAAATGTACATACGGTATAATACGATGGGGAAAGAGTTGCCCAAAATTAGATAAAACTGTGCTCAGAGCTCAGCTCTATTATTACTCTGGCATGCTTATTAGCCTGAGGAAGTGGGCAAGAGCCCATGAAACGCATTGCTAGCCATTGGCCTCAATTCACTAAGATCATGCTGGAGATAAAATAATAAGGCAAGAGAAAACTTGCCACCAAACAGTGAGAGAGTTAACTTATCTCTTCATTCCTTAACTCCTCTGTTGTTAAGTTACCTCCTCTGTAGTTATTTTCACACGCAGTTAATTAACATCCTGTCTTTAACTTTAGAATTCTGGAGTTATTTTAAGGATTGAAGAGTTAACTTAAAGACAGAAGAGTTAACTTTAGGTTTGCCTGGGGTAAAATGTTTCCTGAATACTACATGCCTCATCACCATGGTGACCACTCTAGAAACCTTATTAAAGACAGGAGATAAGTTTAGTGAATTGAGGCCATTGTCTAAATAAATACTCTTTGTAACTGATTTAGTACCATCCTTAAGATAAGCCACCTTTTATGGTTCATATTTTAGTTATTTTTAACGCAGTTTTATCTAATGTTGGACTCCTCTTTCCCCCATTGTGTTTTTTACACTCTGTTAGTGGGACATTGGTCCTCAGCTTTGTGTATAGCTGGTGACAATATTACTAAGAGAGCGACCACACCTGAAGACCATAGGAGCACCCGCGTGGAGACAGGCTTATGATTCTTCACCTGCCTTCATTGGTTGGTTGCTTCCATCCATCAGCAACCTTATCTTGTGAGTACCATTCACACACTCTCTCCCCAAACCTTATTCTTTACTGCACCATTTAGGCTTCTTTTGTCTTTGTGTTCTTTTCCAAGGTGCAAAGTCATCTCGCTATACCTATAAAGGGGCTCTTTAATGGAGAAATTTTCAATTTTGCAAGCCTATGTTGATTCTTTACTGATGATTCCAAATGTCACATTTCCACCTTTCAACGTTTACTTCCCTCCCCTGACAATCCCCTATGTCTCTGCTGCTCCTCTTTATTGAGCTGGAACCACTTTCTCCCTAAACAACATTGTGTCTTGCTTCAAGCTCCTCATGCTGTCCCACCAAGATGGTCTTCTGGTTCTGCCCCTACCAAACTCTCGCACTATGGAATGGTAATGGATGTTGCCTCGATTTACATGGTGGCTAAGCATTTGTTGGTGTAAGGCAGGGGTCTCAAACTCAATTTACCTTGGGGCCGCAGGAGGCAAAGTCAGGATGAGGCTGGGCCGCATAATGGATTCCACAAAAAAAGTCAATCAGCAGCTCGCATTGCATGCGCCGCGATTGACGTCAGGAGGGGCAGAGCTGAAGCTGAAAGCTCTGCCCCTTCCAGGAAATGCCGGTGGATTGCCCCCCCCCCCCGGCGATTTGGGGGCTCTGCAGCCCTCGTTTAGCGGCGGGGATGCGGCGGATTACTTGGGAGCACTGAAGTGAACTATAAGGAAGCTTTTGCCGGTGTGGGCCACAAAATATTGTATCGAGGGCCGCAAATGGCCCGCGAGCCGCGAGTTTGAGACCCCTGGGTAAGGTGTGGTGTCTGGAAGAGAGTAAAATGGCCCAGAAGGGTCTCTGACATCCTTTAGAGGGTGAGAGAAGTGTGTGTGTGTGTGTGGGGGGGGAGGGGGATGGGTCCCAAAACAAGAGGAGAGTGGAGAGGTGAACAAAAACTCTCTCCCGATGGGTAACATTTTGCCCAAATATGGACTCTAAATAAAATCTTCAAAAGAAGCTTTTCCACTTTAGTGTGAAATACAGATTTTACCTATTTTGCTTGACACTCTACCCCTTCCTCTTTCAAAATTACCTGTGGTTCCATTGGACATCTTTGCCAATCTGTGTTCCTGCATGCCTGTTCCTGGCGAGGCTGTAAACCCTTTGGTCGAGGGTTTTCACTTGGGCATTTGCCATGGTGTACAAATGTTTGCAATTCCCTGTGTGAGTTCAGGTGTTTCCATTTGTGCATGTGCAACAGCATGCTCCACCAAGTGTCAGGAATGCCCTAAATACCGGAAAGGCAAATAAGCCCATTCCTAATATGTAGCAAGTGCTCACAGCTCTGAGGAGCTCCAGCTTGTGCTCGATGCTCTGCTACCTTAGTGCTTCTCCATTTATGACGCAGCCTGTTGACTTGTGCACTGCACTTGTTGCCCACACCAGTCTGTGCAATGGTTATGCCTATCCTGGCACCTACCTCATCCTTAGCCTGTTTAATAACTTTCCTTGTCTATCTTTTCCTTGAGAGTCACAACATGGTGGGTTACCTGCAGTAAACACAATCCATTGCCCACTAGGAATAAAGGTCCATTAACCCCTGCATTGAGCTCTGGTGGTGAAGTCTAGATGGCCACGTTGACCTCTCTCAGTGAAAGATCCCAACAGTACCATAACAATAGATATCAACCTGAATGAAGCCCAGGAGCGAAACATTTGCAATTGATAACTTGTGCAAGCCTGTTTCCAAGGTTCCGGTTTTGGTACAGGAGGCTTGGTGAAGGTAACAGCTAGAGGACTGCATCCAATTCATTGCCACTTTCTCATTAGGTTCTTCACAGGCAGTACCAGGAGCTTTAGCTGCAGCTAGCTATATCTCCTGAGCCAAAAATTCTGCTGTCAGACCATTTCTCCAGGGAAAAGAATTGCAACATTGCACTGCATGCATGGCCAGCACAAGGATGACCCTGCAGAATCTTCATTGTAGTGAAGGTCCGGCAGAAAAATAAATCTCAGAAGAATGATAGCTGGGTGAGTTGTGCACCCCCTCCTACACTGCGCCCTGAGGCTGGAGGCTCTCTCGCCACTGCCTCGGCCCGGCCCAGCACACACCATACAATTTTTTTTGTTTTGATTAGATTTGAGCATTCCGATCCAATTTTCCGATTGTTTGGATGTTTCGATGAGAATCTCCGAGGTACCACACACATATTTTCAAGATTGCTGCAAATTCAGGATAAAAGATTATAAACTCCGAAAAATTTGGTTGGTTAGAAAAACCGAGAGAAAAATGTACTGAATAGTTACGTACAATTTTTTCTGGTTGAATACAATTTCACAATCCATCACGCATCATATAATTCTTGAATTAAATTGGTCTGAATCTATTGGATTTCTTGATCGAAAACAAAAAAAAGCTTTCAATTTTTCAGGACAATAAACCTATTTATGGAATTACTGTCTATTCCGGCGTATAAGACGACTGGGCGTATAAGGCGACCTTCAACTTTTCCAGTTAAAATACAGAGTTTGGGATATACGCACCGTATAAGACTACCCCTCTTCCAACACACACCAAATAAAAATGCAAAAAAAAATCATATACTGGTGCTATGTATGAACAGATACTGGTGCTGTACTGTGTGTGGTACCCAGTATATTGCAGTATATAGGTGATTGACTGGTTGGATTGGTCAACTCTCCCCCTCCCTAAGTGGATTGGTCAGCTCTCCTTGTCTCCCTGTTTATCAGAGCGGTATGGAAGAATACATTACGATGTGCCCATAAAACACACCTCTATCACCTCTATCACCCTTCTGGCCCTGCCCTTATATCATATTTACCTCCTTCTCTGCCTCTCAGATATCGCACATGTGCGCCTGCGCCGCTTCACTACAGTCCTCAGCAGCGAGATCTGAGAGTTGGTAACAGGATAGGGCCTATCACCCGGCATCAATGACACCCGACGTATAAGACGACCACTGACTTTTCAGATGATTTTCAAGGGTTAAAAAGTAGTCTTATACGCCAGAATATACTGTAGTTTAACCATTTCAGCCTTCAGTGTAATTTCACCTTATGGACCAGAGCAATTTTCACATTTCAGCACTCCTCCCTTTCATTCCCCAATAGCTTTATCACTACTCATCACAACTAAATGATCTATATCTTGTTTTTTTCGTCACCAATTAGGCTTTTTGGGGGAGATATTTTTTCCTAGTAAGTATCTTACTTTGTATGAATTTTAAAGGGAAAAATAAGGAAAAAATGAAAAAATACATTATTTCTCAATTTTCTTTCGTTATAGTTTTAAAATAAACAGTACTACTATTGATAAAACCCACAAATTTAATTTGTCTGTTTGTCCTGTTTGGTTTTCTCATTGTACTCTATCAGTAATTACAAGATCTTATTTGAAATATAACAGCAATACACCCTAATGACATACATATTTGAGAAGCTGAGTCTCTAAGGTAACTATTTAGGTATTCTCTTTTCAATTCTGTTACTTTAGTTTTTTTTGCAAATGTTTTATTTTGGTGCAGAGTATATGAAAATAACAATTTTATTGCTTTTGATTCAGTTTGCCACAAAACAAAAATCACTCGACATATGCTCTAGCCCTCAAATACCCTAAATTCTATTCTCTCACTTGTCACGGTTAAAATGATACCCTATATACATAATCAGATGGCTTTTTGGGCACACAGCACGCTGTTAACCACAAGTAGCACCACTGGATTTTTCAAGGCCATTTTTTGTACAGAAAGTAATACAGTCATTGTTTCTTAGCAAAGGCCCTAGAGTCTCAGTACATTCGATACAGGTCACAAATGTCACCATTCTGAAAAATAGAGACCCAGGCCTACTCAGATATGTATACTGTGTAACATTTGGGCCAAAGTGATTTTGCTGAAATTGCACCATAACTTTGAAAATGCTATTTTTTTTACAGTTTTTTTCACTTTGCCAGTAGAGAAAATTCATAAGACAGGGGCCTCAGCCCTCATAAACCCCAAATTCTATTCTCTCACTTGTCACGGTTAAAATGATACCCTATATGCATAATCAGATGGCTTTTTGGGCACACAGCACACTGTTAATCACAAGTAGCACCACTGGATTTTTCAAGGCCATTTTTTGTACAGAAAGTAATACAGTCATTGTTTCTTAGCAAAGGCCCTAGAGTCTCAGTACATTCGATACAGGTCACAAATGTCACCATTCTGAAAAATAGAGACCCAGGCCTACTCAGATATGTATACTGTGTAACATTTGGGCCAAAGTGATTTTGCTGAAATTGCACCATAACTTTGAAAATGCTATTTTTTTACAGTTTTTTTCACTTTGCCAGTAGAGAAAATTCATATGACAGGGGCCTCAGCCCTCATAAACCCCAAATTCTATTCTCTCACTTGTCACGGTTAAAATGATACCCTATATGCATAATCAGATGGCTTTTTGGGCACACAGCACACTGTTAATCACAAGTAGCCCCACTGGATTTTTCAAGGCCATTTTTTGTACAGAAAGTAATACAGTCATTGTTTCTTAGCAAAGGCCCTAGAGTCTCAGTACATTCGAAACCGGTTACAAATGTCACCATTCTGAAAAATAGAGACCCAGGCCTACTCAGATATGCATACTTTGTAACATTTGGACCTATGAGGTTTTGCTGAAATTGCAACATAACTTTGAAAATGCTATTTTTTTCCAGTTTTTTTCACTTCACCACTAGAAAAAATTCATATGACAGAGGCCTCAGCCCTCAAACACTCCAAATTCTATTCTCTCACTTTTCACGGTTAAAATGATACCCTATATACACAATCAGATGGCTTTTTGGGCAACCAGCACAATGTTAAATCATAAGTCAACAGCAAGGTCTATAAACACAAACAAATTGGTACTCACCATTGTAGAAACTGTGGAAACATGGAAGCCTGAAGAGGGTTGTAAGCCAAGCCAGGGGTCAGAGGGTTTTCGGCAGCCATGCCAGGGTTTCAGAGGTTGTTCATCAGCAATTCGAGAGGTCAGAGGGTGTTCGGCAGCAATACAAAAGGTCAGAGGGTGTTTAGCAGAGGGTGGTCTTTAGCCATTCCAGAGGGTCATTGTCAGACATGCCAGGGTTCAAAAGCCGGAAGGTCATCAAAGGGCAAAAACAAAAAGAAAATGTGCAGTGGGAAAAAAGGGGGGGGAAGGTCTCTAATAATGAAGGACTGTGTGATATGCCCCAAAACAAGGTTTGAGGCAAAGTCCTGGTTTGGAGGGACACTGTGGGCAGTGGTACCGTGTGTCTCTTCACGGTGTTTCCTGCACACCTTGCACCGTTTCTGTGGGTACTTTTTGCATGTCGTTTCAGGGAGTGGCTCGGGAAAATGTTTTTCTTGGATTCGAATGATATCCTCAGAAGCATGTGGGTCTCTGGCAGGTTGGCCGGATTCAAAGACCAGGGAATCTATAACGTCCTCTGTGAATTCCAGATATGCGCCCCTATTGCCTGTTTTGTTATAGATGATAAATGCATTGTGTAGGGCCACCTGCATTAGGTAAAAAGCAAGTTTTTTGTACCACACCTTCCTTTTGCGATTTACACTGTAATAGGAAAGCTTTTGGTCGGCCAGGTCGACTGCCCCCATATATTTAGTGTACTCTGCGATAGCAACAGGCTTCACCACCACCTCTCTTCGAGATCTTACAGTTTTTGTTGCCTCTGTGTGAATGGTGGATAACACTCGGACGTCCCTTTTATCCCTGAATTTGAGTGCAAGGAGCTCATCACTGTGGTAGCTACACAACTCCCCCTTTTTCAGTGTCTTGTTCACAACTTCTTGTGGCAGGCCTTTTCGATTTGCTCGCACTGTACCACAGGCTGGGGTCTCTGCAGCAAACAAAAATTTAAAAAGGAGGATGCTGGAATAAAAATTGTCTACATATAAATGGTACCCCTGGTGCAACAATGGGTTGAGCAAATCGATGACTATCCGCTCCATTGTAGTCATGTAGGGGGGGCATCCGGCAGACTGGAGGAGGCTATTTTTGCCTTCATAAACACGAAATGAAAAAGTATAGGCAGTCCCACTCTCGCATAATTTGTACAATTTCATGCCATATCTGGCTCTTTTGCTGGGAATATATTGTTTTATCCCTAGCCTCCCATGGAAGGGGACTAGGGACTCGTCAACTGCTAGATGTTGGTCTGGAATATACACCTCTTGGAATCTGGTGTTCAGGTGACTTATTAGGGGCCTAATTTTAAATAAACGGTCGTGGGCTGGGTCCTCACGTGACACATGCTCGGCGTTGTTGGCAAAATGCATGCACCTTAGCAGCATTTCATAGCGCATTCTGGTCATTGCAGATGAATATAAAGGTGCAATGTGGATGGGCCTTTTTGACCAGTAATGGCGTAGCTGTGGTTTTTTTGTGATTCCCATGCTGAATGTGAGGCCCAAAAAAACTTTCATTTCTGCGACATTTGTGGGTTTCCACTTTCTAGCAATAAGTGAAGTGGGGCTGGCTGTTGTGACTTGTTGGGCATACTGATTGGTTTGTTCACAGATGTACTCAATCAGTGAATCGGACAGGAAAATTTGAAAAAAGTCAAGTGGCTTAAAATTTTCTGTGTCAATTTGTGTGCCACTTCTGCCTGTAAAAGCGGGTAGGTTAGGGGCCTCCATATTAGAAGGTGACCACTGTGGGTGACCAATTGCAAATGGCACTTCGTGTCTTTGTGGCACCCTTGCTGATGTCGGCTGCCTTCGCCTGCTAACCCTCTGACCTCTCTGACTGCTGGTTCCAGCAGGTTCAGGTGTTGTTGAGTCTTCCAGTTCTGAACTGCTGTCGCTGCTTAGGATAGTGTTCCTAGCCTGTGCTCCTCTTCTCTGCTGAGCTGGCGGTGGTACAGCATCATGTTCTGAACTTGAGTCCTCATCGCTGTCAGTCAGGGGCTCAGAATCAGAAATTGGAAGCCATTCCGTATCAGAGTCAGTATCCAACTCCTCTTCCTCACTACTCATCTGAAGAATGACGCACGCCTCTTCTACACTATACAATCTTTTTGCCATCTTTGCAGTATAGCTCAATATAGCACAGGCAGGTGAATAAATAAAACAGGGTTTTCTTTGGGGGGAGGGGGGCGGGGGGTGAAAATAAGGCTAGGGGGAGTATATGCGTATATAATATACACAAGTGGCCGCCTTAAAAAAAAACATGATCAGTAGGGAAAAAAAGCCCTGATCAATGAAAAGGTGATGGGCTTGATAATGGGAGGCAGAGGGTTAATGGGGGGGTGAAAGTAAGGCTGGGGGGAGTATATGCGTATATAATATACGCTACTGTCCCCCTAAAAAAAAACCCCTGATCAATAGGGAAAAAAAACTCTGATCAATAAAAAAAGCTGGAGGAGAGGGGTGGGCTTGGTAATGGGAGACAGAGAGTTAATGGGGTAGAGGTCTATTTAACCACTTGCCGACCGCACGCTTATACCGTGCGTCGGCAAAGTGGCAGCTGCAGGACCAGCGACGCAGTACTGCGTCGCCAGCTGCAGGCTGATTAATCAGGAAGCAGCCGCTCGCGCGAGCGGCTGCTTCCTGTCAAATCACGGCGGGGGGCTCCGTGAATAGCCTGCGGGCCGCCGATGGTGGCTCGCAGGCTAAATGTAAACACAAGCGGAAATAATCCGCTTTGTTTACATTGTACGGCGCTGCTGCGCAGCAGCGCCGTAAGGCAGATCGGCGATCCCCGGCCAATCAGCGGCCGGGGATCGCCGCCATGTGACAGGGGACGTCCTGTCACAGGCTGCGCAGGACGGATAGCGTCCTGTGCAGCCCCGATCACCGGGGGGACAGGTAGGAGAGGGAGGGGGGTGAATGTCGCCGCGGAGGGGGGCTTTGAGGTGCCCCCCCCGCCAGCCACACGCAGGCAGGAGAGATCGGACCCCCCCAGCACATCATCCCCCTAGTGGGGAAAAAAGGGGGGTGATCTGATCTCTCTGCCTGCACCCTGATCTGTGCTGGGGGCTGTAGAGCCCACCCAGCACAGATCACATAATTCAATGCTGGCCCTTAAGGGGGGGGGGGGGGGGGGGGTAAAGGGTGGGTCCTCAAGTGGTTAATAAAAAAAAAAAAAGATCCACAGAGTTCCACACTACTCACAGGCCTGCCAGGGCTTCTGTCACCTCAGATGAGCAGAACTGCTTATCTGAGGTGAAGTAGTAACAGTAAAGTAACTCTGTTACTTTATTTACAAATATCCTATGAATGACTATTGCCATTGGCCTATAGCAATAGTCATTCAGACAATCAGGCTCTGTGATTGGTTGAAGGAACACCAGTTCCTTCTCATCAATCACTGGGCAGTCAGGGGGGCATTGTGCACGTGGGGGGGAGGGGTGCGCACATGGAGGACTTTATTTACTTTTTTTATGATTGCTAAATGACTGAATGACAGTCATTCAAGCAATCTGGACACTCTGATTGGGGTCTACGAACGTTAGTTCCCAGTCCCCAATCACCGGGCAGACAGCGGCAGACGGCGTGCAGAGTGCACGCGACCGTGCACGCGCACGATCGCTCGCGGCGGCGCGATCGCGGCCGGATATCCGGGTTATAGCCATTCATTCATTTAAATGAATGACTATAAGCAATAGGGCAATGTAATTAGGTTTGGGAACGTGAGTTCCCATTACCTAATTACCTGGTGAACTGGCAGTGCGGGTGGCGCGCGCGGACGCGCGCACGAGTGCACGCAGCAGCAGGGGAAAGACAGATACGTATATCTACGCCCCTGAGGCTTAGATGAAGTATTTCAGGGGCGTAGATATACTGTATCAAAACCAATAAATGGTTAAAATTGGATCTTTTAATTGTTTGGTGTGTGGCCATCTTAAGACAATGGTTGAAACCTATTTGAAACTATTACTTATTAATAATCATAATAAATATAAAATAATAATAAAAACAACACTACAGAAAGTTATAAAACAATGGAAGCACACAGTCCATATTATCAGTTTAATTTCTACCTGGTCTTGAGTTTTAAAGTAAAGCCAACATTTCAGTAAAAAGTTAATAAAACATCAGTCCTACAAAATCTTTTTTTTTGTTATAAACTGTTAGGCTTTGTTCACATCTAAAATCGCAATCACTGACGGCAGCGATTTGCGATTTTGTGGGCAATTTTTTTCCTCCTCCTGGCACTCGGGTGGGTGCTGTGTTTTTTTAAAATCGCTTTTCTAAGCACTTTTGCAAAGCGATTCGGCTTTTTTCACTTCCTGACGGAAGTCAGGAAGTGAACTCTGACCTAGAAATGAATAAATGCAATGGACTTGATTCACAAAAGCTTGCTAAGTGTTAGCATGCCAGTGAAAAGCCACTTGGTACGTGCAAACTGGCTTGGCACCAACTAACATGCGCGCAAACGATTGTGTGTGCAAAGTTTTGCGCTCACCGCTTTGTGTGCAAAATCAGTGGCTTTGTGTGCTAAGTAGCGTGATAAGCATACTTTGCACTCAAAGCAGCTGATTTTGCACGTGAAGCGGTGCGCGCAAAACTTTAGGTGCGCAAACTTTTATGCGTGCTAAAATAGCATGCGAACAGTAACAGCTTTGATGTGCAAACTACTTAGCACCCTAGTTTGCACGTGTAAAACTTTTAGGCGTGCTAACTGTGTTAGCACTCTTTAGTAAATCAAGCCCAATGTATTTATTCATCAAAGCACTGGGGAAATCGCTATACAAAGTGCTTTTTCAAGCGCTTTGCAATTTCTTGATACCTTCTATTGAGCAAAATCGCTCAGAAAATGGTACTGACAGTGCTTTGCTGAGCAGATCGGAAACAAACCGCTCAGATGAGAACACTCTCATAGGGAATCATTGCACAGGCTTTTTAGGGCGATTTTCAAAATTGCCGGAACTTGAAAAAAAGGTCAAAAATGCCCTAGGTGTGAACGAGCTGTTTTCAAAGACATTTACTTTGCACTCATCTATGAATTTCTCAATCACAAGAAAATGTATGCGTGCTCTACGCCAAGCTTAACCCTTTCAAGTCTAGCTGTGCAAATCTGGCTAAAATGGCTTATCATGAGACATGCTCATGCAGAAATGCATCTGCTTTCGCATGCCAAACTTTGCAGGGTCAAAAACCAATACCGCGAAGCGGTTGCCCTGCGGGAATTAGTTCATGCTATACAGCACTATCCAGGAGCGCCTCGGGGAGGCTTCCCATTGCCCCCATACAACCGGGGGGGCTGTGGGGCCCCAGGCTCTCTCACTGCCTAGGGACCACAGCAACACCCCGGAGGTGGAGGCTGGGCAGCGCAGACGACCCCCCCAAGCGTGGCCGGCGCCGGGGGGGGGCCATCCGCACCCATCTCCCAAAAATTTAAAAACAGGCACTTACCTGAACGTCCATTGCGTTCTGCTGCTGCGCATCGACTCGGGGCACTGCATGGGAAAGGAGTGACGCATGGGTCACCCCGAGCTGTGGGGCTCAGGGCTGGCTCACACACATCACTCCAGAAGGGGGGGGAGGACAGGCACAGACAGCCCACTTATAGAGCAAACCATCCACCACCTGCCTCCAAAGGACAGAATGCAAATATGCTCAATCACAAGAAAATGTATGCGTGCTCTACGCCAAGCTTAACCCTTTCAAGTCTAGCTGTGCAAATCTGGCTAAAATGGCTTATCATGAGACATGCTCATGCAGAAATGCATCTGCTTTCGCATGCCAAACTTTGCAGGGTCAAAAACCAATACCGCGAAGCGGTTGCCCTGCGGGAATTAGTTCATGCTATACAGCACTATCCAGGAGCGCCTCGGGGAGGCTTCCCATTGCCCCCATACAACCGGGGGGGCTGTGGGGCCCCAGGCTCTCTCACTGCCTAGGGACCACAGCAACACCCCGGAGGTGGAGGCTGGGCAGCGCAGACGACCCCCCCAAGCGTGGCCGGCGCCGGGGGGGGCCATCCGCACCCATCTCCCAAAAATTTAAAAACAGGCACTTACCTGAACGTCCATTGCGTTCTGCTGCTGCGCATCGACTCGGGGCACTGCATGGGAAAGGAGTGACGCATGGGTCACCCCGAGCTGTGGGGCTCAGGGCTGGCTCACACACATCACTCCAGAAGGGGGGGGAGGACAGGCACAGACAGCCCACTTATAGAGCAAACCATCCACCACCTGCCTCCAAAGGACAGAATGCAAATATGCTCAATCACAAGAAAATGTATGCGTGCTCTACGCCAAGCTTAACCCTTTCAAGTCTAGCTGTGCAAATCTGGCTAAAATGGCTTATCATGAGACATGCTCATGCAGAAATGCATCTGCTTTCGCATGCCAAACTTTGCAGGGTCAAAAACCAATACCGCGAAGCGGTTGCCCTGCGGGAATTAGTTCATGCTATACAGCACTATCCAGGAGCGCCTCGGGGAGGCTTCCCATTGCCCCCATACAACCGGGGGGGCTGTGGGGCCCCAGGCTCTCTCACTGCCTAGGGACCACAGCAACACCCCGGAGGTGGAGGCTGGGCAGCGCAGACGACCCCCCCAAGCGTGGCCGGCGCCGGGGGGGGCCATCCGCACCCATCTCCCAAAAATTTAAAAACAGGCACTTACCTGAACGTCCATTGCGTTCTGCTGCTGCGCATCGACTCGGGGCACTGCATGGGAAAGGAGTGACGCATGGGTCACCCCGAGCTGTGGGGCTCAGGGCTGGCTCACACACATCACTCCAGAAGGGGGGGGAGGACAGGCACAGACAGCCCACTTATAGAGCAAACCATCCACCACCTGCCTCCAAAGGACAGAATGCAAATATGCTCAATCACAAGAAAATGTATGCGTGCTCTACGCCAAGCTTAACCCTTTCAAGTCTAGCTGTGCAAATCTGGCTAAAATGGCTTATCATGAGACATGCTCATGCAGAAATGCATCTGCTTTCGCATGCCAAACTTTGCAGGGTCAAAAACCAATACCGCGAAGCGGTTGCCCTGCGGGAATTAGTTCATGCTATACAGCACTATCCAGGAGCGCCTCGGGGAGGCTTCCCATTGCCCCCATACAACCGGGGGGGCTGTGGGGCCCCAGGCTCTCTCACTGCCTAGGGACCACAGCAACACCCCGGAGGTGGAGGCTGGGCAGCGCAGACGACCCCCCCAAGCGTGGCCGGCGCCGGGGGGGGCCATCCGCACCCATCTCCCAAAAATTTAAAAACAGGCACTTACCTGAACGTCCATTGCGTTCTGCTGCTGCGCATCGACTCGGGGCACTGCATGGGAAAGGAGTGACGCATGGGTCACCCCGAGCTGTGGGGCTCAGGGCTGGCTCACACACATCACTCCAGAAGGGGGGGGAGGACAGGCACAGACAGCCCACTTATAGAGCAAACCATCCACCACCTGCCTCCAAAGGACAGAATGCAAATATGCTCAATCACAAGAAAATGTATGCGTGCTCTACGCCAAGCTTAACCCTTTCAAGTCTAGCTGTGCAAATCTGGCTAAAATGGCTTATCATGAGACATGCTCATGCAGAAATGCATCTGCTTTCGCATGCCAAACTTTGCAGGGTCAAAAACCAATACCGCGAAGCGGTTGCCCTGCGGGAATTAGTTCATGCTATACAGCACTATCCAGGAGCGCCTCGGGGAGGCTTCCCATTGCCCCCATACAACCGGGGGGGCTGTGGGGCCCCAGGCTCTCTCACTGCCTAGGGACCACAGCAACACCCCGGAGGTGGAGGCTGGGCAGCGCAGACGACCCCCCCAAGCGTGGCCGGCGCCGGGGGGGGCCATCCGCACCCATCTCCCAAAAATTTAAAAACAGGCACTTACCTGAACGTCCATTGCGTTCTGCTGCTGCGCATCGACTCGGGGCACTGCATGGGAAAGGAGTGACGCATGGGTCACCCCGAGCTGTGGGGCTCAGGGCTGGCTCACACACATCACTCCAGAAGGGGGGGGAGGACAGGCACAGACAGCCCACTTATAGAGCAAACCATCCACCACCTGCCTCCAAAGGACAGAATGCAAATATGCTCAATCACAAGAAAATGTATGCGTGCTCTACGCCAAGCTTAACCCTTTCAAGTCTAGCTGTGCAAATCTGGCTAAAATGGCTTATCATGAGACATGCTCATGCAGAAATGCATCTGCTTTCGCATGCCAAACTTTGCAGGGTCAAAAACCAATACCGCGAAGCGGTTGCCCTGCGGGAATTAGTTCATGCTATACAGCACTATCCAGGAGCGCCTCGGGGAGGCTTCCCATTGCCCCCATACAACCGGGGGGGCTGTGGGGCCCCAGGCTCTCTCACTGCCTAGGGACCACAGCAACACCCCGGAGGTGGAGGCTGGGCAGCGCAGACGACCCCCCCAAGCGTGGCCGGCGCCGGGGGGGGCCATCCGCACCCATCTCCCAAAAATTTAAAAACAGGCACTTACCTGAACGTCCATTGCGTTCTGCTGCTGCGCATCGACTCGGGGCACTGCATGGGAAAGGAGTGACGCATGGGTCACCCCGAGCTGTGGGGCTCAGGGCTGGCTCACACACATCACTCCAGAAGGGGGGGGAGGACAGGCACAGACAGCCCACTTATAGAGCAAACCATCCACCACCTGCCTCCAAAGGACAGAATGCAAATATGCTCAATCACAAGAAAATGTATGCGTGCTCTACGCCAAGCTTAACCCTTTCAAGTCTAGCTGTGCAAATCTGGCTAAAATGGCTTATCATGAGACATGCTCATGCAGAAATGCATCTGCTTTCGCATGCCAAACTTTGCAGGGTCAAAAACCAATACCGCGAAGCGGTTGCCCTGCGGGAATTAGTTCATGCTATACAGCACTATCCAGGAGCGCCTCGGGGAGGCTTCCCATTGCCCCCATACAACCGGGGGGGCTGTGGGGCCCCAGGCTCTCTCACTGCCTAGGGACCACAGCAACACCCCGGAGGTGGAGGCTGGGCAGCGCAGACGACCCCCCCAAGCGTGGCCGGCGCCGGGGGGGGCCATCCGCACCCATCTCCCAAAAATTTAAAAACAGGCACTTACCTGAACGTCCATTGCGTTCTGCTGCTGCGCATCGACTCGGGGCACTGCATGGGAAAGGAGTGACGCATGGGTCACCCCGAGCTGTGGGGCTCAGGGCTGGCTCACACACATCACTCCAGAAGGGGGGGGAGGACAGGCACAGACAGCCCACTTATAGAGCAAACCATCCACCACCTGCCTCCAAAGGACAGAATGCAAATATGCTCAATCACAAGAAAATGTATGCGTGCTCTACGCCAAGCTTAACCCTTTCAAGTCTAGCTGTGCAAATCTGGCTAAAATGGCTTATCATGAGACATGCTCATGCAGAAATGCATCTGCTTTCGCATGCCAAACTTTGCAGGGTCAAAAACCAATACCGCGAAGCGGTTGCCCTGCGGGAATTAGTTCATGCTATACAGCACTATCCAGGAGCGCCTCGGGGAGGCTTCCCATTGCCCCCATACAACCGGGGGGGCTGTGGGGCCCCAGGCTCTCTCACTGCCTAGGGACCACAGCAACACCCCGGAGGTGGAGGCTGGGCAGCGCAGACGACCCCCCCAAGCGTGGCCGGCGCCGGGGGGGGGCCATCCGCACCCATCTCCCAAAAATTTAAAAACAGGCACTTACCTGAACGTCCATTGCGTTCTGCTGCTGCGCATCGACTCGGGGCACTGCATGGGAAAGGAGTGACGCATGGGTCACCCCGAGCTGTGGGGCTCAGGGCTGGCTCACACACATCACTCCAGAAGGGGGGGGAGGACAGGCACAGACAGCCCACTTATAGAGCAAACCATCCACCACCTGCCTCCAAAGGACAGAATGCAAATATGCTCAATCACAAGAAAATGTATGCGTGCTCTACGCCAAGCTTAACCCTTTCAAGTCTAGCTGTGCAAATCTGGCTAAAATGGCTTATCATGAGACATGCTCATGCAGAAATGCATCTGCTTTCGCATGCCAAACTTTGCAGGGTCAAAAACCAATACCGCGAAGCGGTTGCCCTGCGGGAATTAGTTCATGCTATACAGCACTATCCAGGAGCGCCTCGGGGAGGCTTCCCATTGCCCCCATACAACCGGGGGGGCTGTGGGGCCCCAGGCTCTCTCACTGCCTAGGGACCACAGCAACACCCCGGAGGTGGAGGCTGGGCAGCGCAGACGACCCCCCCAAGCGTGGCCGGCGCCGGGGGGGGCCATCCGCACCCATCTCCCAAAAATTTAAAAACAGGCACTTACCTGAACGTCCATTGCGTTCTGCTGCTGCGCATCGACTCGGGGCACTGCATGGGAAAGGAGTGACGCATGGGTCACCCCGAGCTGTGGGGCTCAGGGCTGGCTCACACACATCACTCCAGAAGGGGGGGGAGGACAGGCACAGACAGCCCACTTATAGAGCAAACCATCTGCGCTACCCAGCCTCCACCTCCGGGCTGTTGCTGTGGTCCCTAGGCAGTGAGAGAGCCTGGGGCCCCACAGCCCCCCCCCCGGTTGTATGGGGGCAATGGGAAGCCTCCCCGAGGCGCTCCTGGATAGTGCTGTATAGCATGAACTAATTCCCGCAGGGCAACCGCTTCGCGGTATTGGTTTTTGACCCTGCAAAGTTTGGCATGCGAAAGCAGATGCATTTCTGCATGAGCATGTCTCATGATAAGCCATTTTAGCCAGATTTGCACAGCTAGACTTGAAAGGGTTAAGCTTGGCGTAGAGCACGCATACATTTTCTTGTGATTGAGCATATTTGCATTCTGTCCTTTGGAGGCAGGTGGTGGATGGCTTGCTCTATAAGTGGGCTGTCTGTGCCTGTCCTCCCCCCCTTCTGGAGTGATGTGTGTGAGCCAGCCCTGAGCCCCACAGCTCGGGGTGACCCATGCGTCACTCCTTTCCCATGCAGTGCCCCGAGTCGATGCGCAGCAGCAGAACGCAATGGACGTTCAGGTAAGTGCCTGTTTTTAAATTTTTGGGAGATGGGTGCGGATGGCCCCCCCCGGCGCCGGCCACGCTTGGGGGGGTCGTCTGCGCTACCCAGCCTCCACCTCCGGGCTGTTGCTGTGGTCCCTAGGCAGTGAGAGAGCCTGGGGCCCCACAGCCCCCCCCCCCGGTTGTATGGGGGCAATGGGAAGCCTCCCCGAGGCGCTCCTGGATAGTGCTGTATAGCATGAACTAATTCCCGCAGGGCAACCGCTTCGCGGTATTGGTTTTTGACCCTGCAAAGTTTGGCATGCGAAAGCAGATGCATTTCTGCATGAGCATGTCTCATGATAAGCCATTTTAGCCAGATTTGCACAGCTAGACTTGAAAGGGTTAAGCTTGGCGTAGAGCACGCATACATTTTCTTGTGATTGAGCATATTTGCATTCTGTCCTTTGGAGGCAGGTGGTGGATGGCTTGCTCTATAAGTGGGCTGTCTGTGCCTGTCCTCCCCCCCCTTCTGGAGTGATGTGTGTGAGCCAGCCCTGAGCCCCACAGCTCGGGGTGACCCATGCGTCACTCCTTTCCCATGCAGTGCCCCGAGTCGATGCGCAGCAGCAGAACGCAATGGACGTTCAGGTAAGTGCCTGTTTTTAAATTTTTGGGAGATGGGTGCGGATGGCCCCCCCCGGCGCCGGCCACGCTTGGGGGGGTCGTCTGCGCTACCCAGCCTCCACCTCCGGGCTGTTGCTGTGGTCCCTAGGCAGTGAGAGAGCCTGGGGCCCCACAGCCCCCCCCCGGTTGTATGGGGGCAATGGGAAGCCTCCCCGAGGCGCTCCTGGATAGTGCTGTATAGCATGAACTAATTCCCGCAGGGCAACCGCTTCGCGGTATTGGTTTTTGACCCTGCAAAGTTTGGCATGCGAAAGCAGATGCATTTCTGCATGAGCATGTCTCATGATAAGCCATTTTAGCCAGATTTGCACAGCTAGACTTGAAAGGGTTAAGCTTGGCGTAGAGCACGCATACATTTTCTTGTGATTGAGCATATTTGCATTCTGTCCTTTGGAGGCAGGTGGTGGATGGCTTGCTCTATAAGTGGGCTGTCTGTGCCTGTCCTCCCCCCCCTTCTGGAGTGATGTGTGTGAGCCAGCCCTGAGCCCCACAGCTCGGGGTGACCCATGCGTCACTCCTTTCCCATGCAGTGCCCCGAGTCGATGCGCAGCAGCAGAACGCAATGGACGTTCAGGTAAGTGCCTGTTTTTAAATTTTTGGGAGATGGGTGCGGATGGCCCCCCCCGGCGCCGGCCACGCTTGGGGGGGTCGTCTGCGCTACCCAGCCTCCACCTCCGGGCTGTTGCTGTGGTCCCTAGGCAGTGAGAGAGCCTGGGGCCCCACAGCCCCCCCCCCGGTTGTATGGGGGCAATGGGAAGCCTCCCCGAGGCGCTCCTGGATAGTGCTGTATAGCATGAACTAATTCCCGCAGGGCAACCGCTTCGCGGTATTGGTTTTTGACCCTGCAAAGTTTGGCATGCGAAAGCAGATGCATTTCTGCATGAGCATGTCTCATGATAAGCCATTTTAGCCAGATTTGCACAGCTAGACTTGAAAGGGTTAAGCTTGGCGTAGAGCACGCATACATTTTCTTGTGATTGAGCATCTATGAATTTCCACACTTGACAGGTCCATCAAAGCATGCTTGCAACCATGACATTGTACACCAATAGGTGAAAAGCAAACTCAACTCTCCCTTTGCATGCACGCAGCAGTCCATCTGTTGACATACCCTGTTACCACTTTCCATTCAGGTGCTCTATCAGCTTCAAGCGCCATGTGTAATCGGGCACAGGAACAGTGCAGACAGTAGAATATCAGTAACTTTACCGATACTCTTTTATATAAAGAGTCAATTTTCGTTATTAAAATATTGGTAATTATTACTGATATTCTTTATAGCTAAACCTAACTCTACTCTCACACAGAACCCTCCACTACTGCCTAACCCTAAGACCTGCATGCTGGTGCCTGACCCTAAGACCCCACTCCCCGGTGGTTTCTAACCCTAAACCCCCTTGTATTGTCTAACCCCAAGACCCCCCTGTTGGTGCCTAACCCTAAAACCCACCCTGGTGGTGCCTAACCCTAAGACCCACCCTGGTGGTGCCAAACCCTAAGACCCAGCCTAGTGGTGCCAAACCCTAAGACCCCCTTGGTGGTGCCTAACCCTAAGCCCCCCTGGTATTGCCTAGCCCTAAGATCTACCCTGGTGGTGCCAAACCCTAAAATCCCCCTGGTGGTGCCTAACCCTTAGACCCATCCTGGTGGTGCCACATCCTAAGACCCCCTGGTGGTACCTAGCCTTAAGACCCCCCATGGTAGTGCCTAGCCCTCAGAGCCCCTGGTGGTGCCAAAACATAAGACCCCCTTGGTGGTGCCTAACCCTAAGCCGCCCTGGTGATGCCTAGCCTTAAGACCCCCCCATAGTGGTGCCTAACCCTACCAGTGCTGGGCCGAAATTACGCATTAGCGTAATTACGCATCGTAATTCACTACAAATGCACCGTAAGCGTTACGTGTAAGGTTACGGTATTACGCGTAATTAATTACGCGTAGACCGTAGGTTACGTTATTACGCGTAACAAATTACGCGTAAGACAGTAAACTCCTATTTAAATTACACAGTCTGCCTTAATTGCGTAATATTACGCTCCCGTATAATATAAAAAAGCTGCCAACTTTAAGGGTTAATAGCAAAGCCCCCTTAAGTGCTAAGAGCTGCAAATTTGGAGAATATATTAAGGAGATCAGAAGGAATAAGAGGAACAATTTTTTTTTCAAAAAGACCTTATAGTTTTTGAGAAAATCGATGTTAAAGTTTCAAAGGAAAAATATATACATTTAAAAACCCGCCGACTTTAACGGTTAATAGCAAAGCCTGCTTAAAATGTAGGAACACCAAATTCACAGGGTATATTAAGGGGATCAGTGGGAATAAGAGGAAAACATTTTTTTTCAAAAAGACCTTATAGTTTTTGAGAAAATCGATTTTTAAGTTTCAAGGGCAAAAATGTCTTTTAAATGCGGAAAATGTCAGTTTTTTTTTGCACAGGTAACAATAGTGTTTTATTTTAATAGATTCCCCCAAGTGGGAAGAGTTTTACTTACTTCGTTCTGAGTGTGGGAAATATAAAAAAAAAAACGACGTGGGGTCCCCCCTCCCAGACCTCTTTAACCCCTTGCCCCCCATGCAGACTGGGATAGCCAGAATGCGGAGCACCGGCCGCGTGGGGCTCCGCACCCTGACTATACCAGCCCGCATGGTCCATGGATTGGGGGGTCTCAGAAGGGGAGGGGCAGCCAAGCTTTCCCCTCCCCCTCCGAGCCCTGGTCCAATCCAAGGACAAGGGGCTCTTCTCCACCTCCGATGGGCGGTGGAGGCCGCGATTTCCTGGGGGGGGGGGTTCATGGTGGCATCTGCGAGTCCCCTTTAAAAAGGGGTCCCCCAGATGCCCACCCCTCTCCCAGGAGAAATGAGTATAGAGGTACTTGTACCCCTTACCCATTTCCTTTAAGAGTTAAAAGTAAATAAACACACAAACACATAGAAAAAGTATTTTAATTGAACAAAAAACATAACCACGAAAAAGTCCTTTAATATTCTTAATTAACCATTATTACTTACCTGTCCCTTTAGCCAGTTCCCACGCAATATCCTCGGAAATATACTAATCAGTTACAATGTAACAAAGTTGTTACAATGTAACAACTTTGTTACTTTGTAACTCCACCGCACCCGACGTCACTCGCCGCTCACCCGCCGGCCGCCGCATACACGCTAAGTCCCCGCCGGCTCCCGCCGTCCACTCCGCCCACACCTGTCACCCATATACATTCTGGCACCCATGGGTGCCAGCATGTATATAGGTGACATGTGGAAGAGGCGGGGAGGGCAGCGGAGCCAGCGGGGACTTAGTGTCCTGAACCCGAGAGAGCTCTGAGCTATATAGCTCAGAGCTCTGTAAAGCATCTTTGTATGGGGCTCCTTGGAGCCCAAATACAAAGATGCTTTAGAGAGCTCTGAGCTATATAGCTCAGAGCTCTGTGGTCCGTGCAGGACGCTAAGTCCCACCGGCTCTCGCTGCCCTCCCCGCCTCTCCCACATGTCACCTATATACATGCTGGCACCCATGGGTGCCAGCATGTATATGGGTGACAGGTGTGGGCGGAGTGGACGGCGGGAGCCGGCGGGGACTTAGAGTGTATGCGGTGGCCGGCGGGTGAGCGGCGAGTGACGTCGGGTGTGGTGGTGTTACAAAGTAACAAAGTTGTAACATTGTAACAACTTTGTTACATTGTAACTGATTAGTATATTTCCGAGGATATTGCATGGGAACTGGCTTTTAAAGGGACAGGTAAGTATTAATGGTTAATTAAGTATATTAAAGGACTTTTTTCGTGGTTATCTTTTTTGTTCAATTAAAATACTTTTTCTATGTGTTTGTGTGTTTATTTACTTTTAACTCTTAAAGGAAATGGGTAAGGGGTACAAGTACCTCTATACTCATTTCTCCTGGGAGGGGGGGTGGGCATCTGGGGGACCCCTTTTTAAAGGGGACTCCCAGATGCCACCATGACCCCCCCCCAGGAAATCGCGGCCTCCACCTCCACCGCCCATCGGAGGTGGAGAAGAGCCCCTTGTCCTTGGATTGGACCAGGGCTCGGAGGGGAGGGGAAAGCTTGGCTGCCCCTCCCCTTCCGAGACCCCCAATCCATGGACCATGCGGGCTGGTATAGTCAGGGTGCGGAGCCCCACGTGGCCGGTGCTCCGCATTCTGGCTATCCCAGTCTGCATGGGGGACAAGGGGTTAAAGAGGTCTGGGAGGCCCACTTCATTTTTTTTTATATTTCCTACACTCAGAACGAAGTAAGTAAAACTCTTCCCACTTGGGGGAATCTATGAAAATAAAACACTATTGTTACCTGTGCAAAAAAAACTGACATTTTCCGCATTTAAGAGACATTTTTGCCCTTGAAACTTAAAAATCGATTTTCTCAAAAACTATAAGGTCTTTTTAAAATGTTTTTTTCCTCTTATTCCCACTGATCCCCTTAATATACCCTGTGAATTTGGTGTTCCTAAATTTTAAGCAGGCTTTGCTATTAACCGTTAAAGTCGGCGGGTTTTTAAATGTATATATTTTTCCTTTGAAACTTTAACATCGATTTTCTCAAAAACTATAAGGTCTTTTTGAAAAAAACATTTTTCCTCTTATTCCTTCTGATCTCCTTAATATATTCTCCAAATTTGAGGCTCTTAGCAATTAAGGGGGCTTTGCTATTAACACTTAAAGTCGGCGGCTACCTAACATTGATCCATGCGTCAACTTTTCCGCTTGGCAGCATGACCTTACGCATTAATTGCCAGTAGGATTTTACGCGTAAGCCTATAACGTAACAACCTGAATTACGGTATTGTTATGCGTAATTGCGTAAGGGCTATGCGTAATTACAGACATGTACCGAAATTGAATGTCTACGCCGTAAGCGTAATTCCGTAATGCGTAATAGCGTAAAATTACGCGTAATGATCCGTAAGCGTAGCTTTTTCCATTACGCCCAGCACTGAACCCTATGCTTAAACCTAACCATCCCTCCTGCACAAAAACAAAATCATCAAAAAAGATAAATACCAGATGGCGCATGGCACCCAAATTTTCCCTTTGTTACAAGCTTAAAACCAGAGAAAAAAATCGCCTGGCACCCTAATTTCCCTTTTGGCACTGGCTTGCCGATATTTTCAATTAAAGACTATGGCGGCGCCTTATTTGTCCAGAAACCGCTTGCGCCCAACTTGCCTGATACCTGGATAATGTGCCGCGTGACTTTCTTGTTCCGTTGAGTTCCTGCTTTACAGGGAAAGCAACGCCCCACTGTGAACCTTGCCCGAGAGGAAATGCTGAAGAGCCAACATAAATAACCTAGAAATAAAGCAAAGTAATATAATAATTACTCCTATAGACTGTGCTCCGTGGACCTCCCAGACGCTCCTTCCAGATGAGCCCATTGCCGGAAAACAACAGACAAATCTACGAAAAGGTAACTTCCAAATCTTCTCACTTTATGCTAACCGTGGGCCTTGGGGCTTAAATTAAACAGAACAAATCAAACTCCTTTGCCTCAGCTCTTATTGCTAACCGCTGTGCACTGCGAGAGCTTCGCTAAGATATGCTGTGCTTTTTTTTTTTTTTTAGCTTTCATTTTCTTTATTTTTTCATTAGTTTGTGTGCTGTTACTGCAAGCCGTTAAACGCTACCTACAATTAAAATAATCCCCCTCTTTTTTTTTTTCTTTTTTTTTTAGCCAGACACAATAAGGTGTAGCATAATAAAAGATTTAAAAAAATAAATAAATAAACAGGGGTGAAAATTAACATAGCATGTGTAAAAAAAAAAAAGAAAGAAAAGTAATATAAAAAAGTGGATCTGGATAAATAATTTAACAGCTGAGCACTGGGGATACGGAGGAAAAAGGTTTTGCTGCAACAGATATGGATGGAAGTTAAGACTCTGTGAAGCCGAAGTCGTTTTTGCCGACAATAAAGGTTTGTCAAGAGAGGAAGGCTACTCCTGAAAACGCTTCTATGGTCACTGCGAGGCAGGCAGCTATTTTTAAGAAAGAAATGTTGCTGGGATGTCGGCACTGAACAACTACGGGTCAACCATGATATTGCCAAGTTGGATTCAGAAGGGGATATTTCTCAATCGTTCTTACATGCTTTTGGCTATGTTCTGCTGTTTAGCCTGGATCAAAAAATCACCTGAACCCTTGCCCAAGCCTGGAAAAAGGCCCAACTTGAAAGTTGTTATCCTTTTTTAGCACACAGGAAGAATAATGAGACAACTCCAAGCGGGGGAGCCGCACGATTCCCACAGTCCTAGTCATGTTATTTCTTTTACCTTTATCTTTATACGGACGATTTCCCAACTATTTTTTAACACAGCGTTCATTTTTCTTGGAAAAAAAAAATCCCCTGCTAAAGATCTCTATGCAAAACTTTTCTTTTCTTTAGTTTCTATATTAATGTTATTTTTTTATACTCTTTTTTTTTCAGTACTTCGATTTGAATCCAAGGAAATTTCAGCTGCTTCAGTTTTTTTTCCCCCCAGCATTTCACAGCCTGTAAGCATTTGCCCTGGAAGAGACTTAATCCCCCACAATGCATCGACCATTTTCTTTTCGCACTGAGCGAGGTTGCTGGTTGGCCCGGTTCTTCTCAGCGGGTATTTGGAAAATGCTCTTTTAACTTCGCGGTTGTGATAAATGCTCTGGGTTGTGGAAACTTCTTGTTTTTATTTACGGAAAGGAAGCTGTAGTATATTAAAAAAAAATACGATTTTTATATTTTTGTTTTCTGTTTTAACATATATTAGTAATACACAAGACATGTTGTAACTGAATGCAATTAAACTTAGATTTCCATTTCAGTTTGCAGAAATAATTGCACGGCCAAAAATGGCCTCGGCGGGATATTAGTTGTTGGGGATGGAGCGAGTTATTAGTTGTGTGGGGGTACTTAGTTGGTGGGCGGGGGGGGGGGTTATTTGTTGCCTGGGGGAGGGTTATTAGTTGCCGGGGGTCCCGGTTATTAGTTGTGGGTAGTGTTGGGCGAATAGTGTTCCCCACTGTTCGGGTTCTGCAGAACATCACCCTGTTCGGGTGATGTTCGGGTTCGGCCGAACACCTGATGGTGTTCGGCCAAACTGTTCGGCCATATGGCCGAACTAAGAGCGCATGGCCGAACGTTACCCGAACGTTCGGCTAGCGCTGTGATTGGCCGAACGGGTCACGCGTAGTGTTGGGCGAACATCTAGATGTTCGGGTTCGGGCCGAACATGGCCGAACTCCGAACATAATGGAAGTCAATGGGGACCCGAACTTTCGTGCTTTGTAAAGCCTCCTTACATGCTACATAACCCAAATTTACAGGGTATGTGCACCTTGGGAGTGGGTACAAGAGGAAAAAAAAATTTAGCAAAAAGAGCTTATAGTTTTTGAGAAAATCGATTTTAAAGTTTCAAAGGGAAAACTGTCTTTTAAATGCGGGAAATGTCTGTTTTCTTTGCACAGGTAACATGCTTTTTGTCGGCATGCAGTCATAAATGTAATACATATAAGAGGTTCCAGGAAAAGGGACCGGTAACGCTAACCCAGCAGCAGCACACGTGATGGAACAAGAGGAGGGTGGCGCAGGAGGAGAAGGCCACGCTTTGAGACACAACAACCCAGGCCTTGCATGAGGACAAGAAGCGTGCGGATAGCAATTTGCATTTTGTCGCCATGCAGTCATAAATGTAATACAGATGAGAGGTTCAATAAACAGGGACCGGAAACGCTAACCCATCACAGATGTTCATTGTTCATGTTACTTGGTTGGGGTCCGGGAGCAGGGGCGTAGGAATAGGCCCTGCAGCCCCTGCGCCCGCGGGGGGGCCCGGCCCCCCCCCTGGGGCCCGCTTGGGGCCGTTTTGTGGGTGCTGGAGGGGTGGCAGCATGAGGGGAAAGCCTTGCCCACAGTCGGCGGGGAGAGGGGTAGTTCCCCCCTCTCCCTCACCTCGGGGCTCTCCCCTCTGTGCTCCCCTCCAGCTCTTTAGTGTGTGGGGCTGTGGGCAGCGGGCAGCGAGCGGCGGGCAGATACATACCTGCTTCCGTGCGTTCCATCGGAGACTTCTCCCTCTAGCGGCTGACGTCACTTAAGTGACGTCAGCCGCTAGAGGGAGAAGTCTCCGATGGAACGCACGGAAGCAGGTATGTATCTGCCCGCCGCTCGCTGCCCGCTGCCCACAGCCCCACACACTAAAGAGCTGGAGGGGAGCACAGAGGGGAGAGCCCCGAGGTGAGGGAGAGGGGGGAACTACCCCTCTCCCCGCCGACTGTGGGCAAGGCTTTCCCCTCATGCTGCCACCCCTCCAGCACCCACAAAACGGCCGCGAGCGGGCCCCGGGGGGGGGGGGGGGGGCGCTCAGAAAATCTGCAGGGGGGCCCGGTGGGGCCTAGTTACGCCCCTGTCCGGGAGTGTTGCGTAGTCGTTTCCAATCCAGGATTGATTCATTTTAATTTGAGTCAGACGGTCTGCATTTTCTGTGGAGAGGCGGATACACCGCCGATCTGTGACGATGCCTCCGGCAGCACTGAAACAGCGTTCCGACATAACGCTGGCTGCCGGGCAAGCCAGCACCTCTATTGCGTACATTGCCAGTTTGTGCCAGGTGTCTAGCTTCGATACCCAATAGTTGAAGGGTGCAGATGGATTGTTCAACACAGCTACGCCATCTGACATGTAGTCCTTGACCATCTTCTCCAGGCGATCGGTGTTGGAGGTGGATCTGCACGCTTGCTGTTCTGTGTGCTGCTGCATGGGTGTCAGAAAATTTTCCCACTCCAAGGACACTGCCGATACCATTCCCTTTTGGGCACTAGCTGCGGCTTGTGTTGTTTGCTGCCCTCCTGGTCGTCCTGGGTTTGCGGAAGTCAGTCTGTCGGCGTACAACTGGCTAGAGGAGGGGGAGGATGTCAATCTCCTCTCTAAAGTCTCCACAAGGGCCTGCTGGTATTCTTCCATTTTGACCTGTCTGGCTCTTTCTTCAAGCAGTTTTGGAACATTGTGTTTGTACCGTGGATCCAGAAGGGTATAAACCCAGTAATTGGTGTTGTCCAGAATGCGCACAATGCGTGGGTCGCGTTCAATGCAGTCCTAGGCCGAAGAGGTCATAGCCTAGGGTCACAAAACCTGTTTATTGGGCAATTTCAATGGTGGCGAGTCTGACGTACATAAATCGCAGCAATGGCCGTTAGCAACGTCTGAATCTCACGAAATGTCTCATGCAGGTAGAAGACATATTGTTAGACTTGGGCTCCAAAGATGGGTTCCCTACATCTCTGCAAACCAGAGTTACAGGGGTCCAAAATTGGTAAAATCCCCCATAGGATTTCATTGGCTCCCTATTTCACTTTCCAAAATCTCACATCTTTTCAAAGGGCAATGGCTCAGCAGTACCAAATTTTCTAGCATTGTAGGGACCCTTAGGGGGAACATGACTGGTGAGTTTCGGGCCCCTAGGCCGAAGAGGTCATAGCCTAGGGTCACAAAAACCTGTTTATTGGGGCTATTTCAATGGTAGTGATGGTGACGTACATAAATCGCAGCAATGGCCGTTAGCAAAGTCTGAATCTCACGAAATGTCTCATGCAGGTAGAAGACATATTGTTAGACTTGGATTCCAAAGATGGGGTCCCTACATCTCTGCAAACCAGAGTTACAGGGCTCCAAAATTGGTAAAATCCCCCATAGGATTTCATTGGCTCCCTATTTCACTTTCCAAAATCTCACATCTTTTCAAAGGGCAATGGCTCAGCAGTACCAAATTTTCTAGCATTGTAGGGACCCTTAGGGGGAACATGACTGGTGAGTTTCGGGCCCCTAGGCCGAAGAGGTCATAGCCTAGGGTCACAAAAACCTGTTTATTGGGGCTATTTCAATGGTAGTGATGGTGACGTACATAAATTGCAGCAATGGCCGTTAGCAAAGTCTGAATCTCACGAAATGTCTCATGCAGGTAGAAGACATATTGTTAGACTTGGATTCCAAAGATGGGGTCCCTACATCTCTGCAAACCAGAGTTACAGGGGTCCAAAATTGGTAAAATCCCCCATAGGATTTCATTGGCTCCCTATTTCACTTTCCAAAATCTCACATCTTTTCAAAGGGCAATTACTCAGCAGTGGCAAATTTTCTAGCATTGTAGGGACCCTTAGGGGGATCATGACTGGTGAGTTTTGCCACTGCTGAGCCATTGCCCTTTGAAATGGTGTGAGATTTTGGAACGGTAAATAGGAGGCCCAATGAAAGCCTATGGGGGATTTTACCAATTTTGGACCCCTGTAACTCTGGTTTGCAGAGATGTAGGGACCCCATCTTTGGAATCCAAGTCTAACAATATGTCTACTACCTGCATGAGACATTTCGTGAGATTCAGACTTTGCTAACGGCCATTGCTGCGATTTATGTACGTCACCATCACTACCATTGAAATAGCCCCAATAAACAGGTTTTTGTGACCCTAGGCTATGACCTCTTTGGCCTAGGGGCCCGAAACTCACCAGTCATGTTCCCCCTAAGGGTCCCTACAATGCTAGAAAATTTGCCACTGCTGAGTAATTGCCCTTTGAAAAGATGTGAGATTTTGGAAAGTGAAATAGGGAGCCAATGAAATCCTATGGGGGATTTTACCAATTTTGGACCCCTGTAACTCTGGTTTGCAGAGATGTAGGGACCCCATCTTTGGAATCCAAGTCTAACAATATGTCTTCTACCTGCATGAGACATTTCGTGAGATTCAGACTTTGCTAACGGCCATTGCTGCGATTTATGTACGTCACCATCACTACCATTGAAATAGCCCCAATAAACAGGTTTTTGTGACCCTAGGCTATGACCTCTTCGGCCTAGGGGCCCGAAACTCACCAGTCATGTTCCCCCTAAGGGTCCCTACAATGCTAGAAAATTTGGTTCTGCTGAGCCATTGCCCTTTGAAAAGATGTGAGATTTTGGAAAGTGAAATAGGGAGCCAATGAAATCCTATGGGGGATTTTACCAATTTTGGACCCCTGTAACTCTGGTTTGCAGAGATGTAGGGACCCCATCTTTGGAATCCAAGTCTAACAATATGTCTACTACCTGCATGAGACATTTCGTGAGATTCAGACTTTGCTAACGGCCATTGCTGCGATTTATGTACGTCACCATCACTACCATTGAAATAGCCCCAATAAACAGGTTTTTGTGACCCTAGGCTATGACCTCTTTGGCCTAGGGGCCCGAAACTCACCAGTCATGTTCCCCCTAAGGGTCCCTACAATGCTAGAAAATTTGCCACTGCTGAGTAATTGCCCTTTGAAAAGATGTGAGATTTTGGAAAGTGAAATAGGGAGCCAATGAAATCCTATGGGGGATTTTACCAATTTTGGACCCCTGTAACTCTGGTTTGCAGAGATGTAGGGACCCCATCTTTGGAATCCAAGTCTAACAACATGTCTTCTACCTGCATGAGACATTTCGTGAGATTCAGACTTTGCTAACGGCCATTGCTGCGATTTATGTACGTCACCATCACTACCATTGAAATAGCCCCAATAAACAGGTTTTTGTGACCCTAGGCTATGACCTCTTCGGCCTAGGGGCCCGAAACTCACCAGTCATGTTCCCCCTAAGGGTCCCTACAATGCTAGAAAATTTGGTACTGCTGAGCCATTGCCCTTTGATAAGATGTGAGATTTTGGAAAGTGAAATAGGGAGCCAATGAAATCCTATGGGGGATTTTACCAATTTTGGACCCCTGTAACTCTGGTTTGCAGAGATGTAGGGACCCCATCTTTGGAATCCAAGTCTAACAATATGTCTTCTACCTGCATGACACATTTCGTGAGATTCAGACTTTGCTAACGGCCATTGCTGCGATTTATGTACGTCACCATCACTACCATTGAAATAGCCCCAATAAACAGGTTTTTGTGACCCTAGGCTATGACCTCTTTGGCCTAGGGGCCCGAAACTCACCAGTCATGTTCCCCCTAAAGGTCCCTACAATGCTAGAAAATTTGCCACTGCTGAGTAATTGCCCTTTGAAAAGATGTGAGATTTTGGAACTGTAAATAGGAGGCCCAATGAAAGCCTATGGGGGATTTTACCAAATTTGGAGCCCTGTAACTCTGGTTTGCAGAGATGTAGGGAACCCATCTTTGGAGCCCAAGTCTAACAATATGTCTTCTACCTGCATGAGACATTTCGTGAGATTCAGACGTTGCTAACGGCCATTGCTGCGATTTATGTACGTCAGACTCGCCACCATTGAAATTGCCCAATAAACAGGTTTTGTGACCCTAGGCTATGACCTCTTCAGCCTAGGACTGCATTGAACGCGACCCACGCATTGTGCGCATTCTGGACAACACCAATTACTGGGTTTATACCCTTCTGGATCCACGGTACAAACACAATGTTCCAAAACTGCTTGAAGAAAGAGCCAGACAGGTCAAAATGGAAGAATACCAGCAGGCCCTTGTGGAGACTTTAGAGAGATTGACATCCTTCCCCTCCTCTAGCCAGTTGTACGCCGACAGACTGACTTCCGCAAACCCAGGACGACCAGGAGGGCAGCAAACAACACAAGCCGCAGCTAGTGCCCAAAAGGGAATGGTATCGGCAGTGTCCTTGGAGTGGGAAAATTTTCTGACACCCATGCAGCAGCACACAGAACAGCAAGCGTGCAGATCCACCTCCAACACCGATCGCCTGGAGAAGATGGTCAAGGACTACATGTCAGATGGCGTAGCTGTGTTGAACAATCCATCTGCACCCTTCAACTATTGGGTATCGAAGCTAGACACCTGGCACAAACTGGCAATGTACGCAATAGAGGTGCTGGCTTGCCCGGCAGCCAGCGTTATGTCGGAACGCTGTTTCAGTGCTGCCGGAGGCATCGTCACAGATCGGCGGCGTATCCGCCTCTCCACAGAAAATGCAGACCGTCTGACTCAAATTAAAATGAATCAATCCTGGATTGGAAACGACTACGCAACACTCCCGGACCCCAACCAAGTAACATGAACAATGAACATCTGTGATGGGTTAGCGTTTCCGGTCCCTGTTTATTGAACCTCTCATCTGTATTACATTTATGACTGCATGGCGACAAAATGCAAATTGCTATCCGCACGCTTCTTGTCCTCATGCAAGGCCTGGGTTGTTGTGTCTCAAAGCGTGGCCTTCTCCTTCTGCGCCACCCTCCTCTTGTTCCATCACGTGTGCTGCTGCTGGGTTAGCGTTACCGGTCCCTTTTCCTGGAACCTCTTATATGTATTACATTTATGACTGCATGCCGACAAAAAGCATGTTACCTGTGCAAAGAAAACAGACATTTCCCGCATTTAAAAGACAGTTTTCCCTTTGAAACTTTAAAATCGATTTTCTCAAAAACTATAAGCTCTTTTTGCTAAATTTTTTTTTCCTCTTGTACCCACTCCCAAGGTGCACATACCCTGTAAATTTGGGGTATGTAGCATGTAAGGAGGCTTTACAAAGCACAAAAGTTCGGGTCCCCATTGACTTCCATTATGTTCGGAGTTCGGGTCGAACACCCGAACATCGCGGCCATGTTCGGCCTGTTCGGCCCGAACCCGAACATCTAGATGTTCGCCCAACACTAGTTGTGGGGCGTTATTAGTTGCCTGGGGGGAGATTAATAGTTGCGCAAAAGGTGGATCAGCGCAACACCAGGCCGCCTCCGAATGGCCTCCATCAGAGATGCGCTGAGCCCCCCCAGAGACTACAAACGCACCTTGAACCCAAACAGAAGCTCTGCATATACACCAAAAGCATGGCTGTTAAGTGGGAGCAGCTGACCAAAAATGAATTAAATTAGTACATAGCAAGGAAATGAGCAGCGCTACTTAAAAACAGACTAGTGCCTACCTGCAAAAGAGTGCAAGCCCCACTTGCGGGGTTCGAATACACACCGAGCATACACATGACCTGTCTACCACTGGAGGATGTTGGTGTCCTGTAACAGCTTGCATGCAACCTATTAAGTACACGTCCCTCCCACTGCGAAGAAGTCAATCCTCCATGGGAGGGGCCTAACACTAACTAAATCCTAACCTATGTATATGCATAGCCTGGGTGCGCTACCAAGTAAAATTGAAAAAAATTGAAAATTGCGCAAAAAGTGGATCAGCGCAACACCAGGCCGCCTCCGAATGGCCTCCAATCAGAGATGCGCTGAGCCCCCCCCCCCAGGAACTACAAACGCACCTTGAACCCAAACAGAAGCTCTGCATATACACCAAAAGCATGGCTGTTAAGTGGGAGCAGCTGACCAAAAACGAATTAAATTAGTACATAGCTGTAACGATCGGTGTAACACAGAGAGGATCTGATTACCGGTGATCTGCAGTATAACCGAGAATACAGATATATACCCGATTATTGATGATCTGCAGTATCACCGATAATCAGATATATCTCTAACCTCTGGACACCTAAGTAATATGAGTGTTTGGTGCAACAGTAATACTTTGAGGAGGGCCCCCGTAAAGGGGGGTACAAGGCAGTATGGGATACTGCCCAAAGAACAGGCTCCTTCCAAGGCCTGAAGCTCCCCAAGGGGAGGAGACAGGCTGAGAGTGGGAAGGACCAGAGTGTGAGTGACACCAATGGTGGAGTGTCACTGACAGATCTGTGAACTATCTCTAAACAGAGGAGATAGTTCTCGAGGTCGGACTAGCCAGGTCGGCAACAGACAGACAGATAAGATACAAAGACAGAAAGCTGATTCGGTATCCAAGACAGGCAGGGTTTGGCAACGTGATATCAGATATGCGTGGTACCGAATCAGAAAGCAGAGGGATGGTCAGGAAAGCAGAAGGTCATAACAGATAATATACAATGCCTAGTGTCGGTGTGAGCTCCGTGATCATCAACACCCTGGAACTAGTCTGAAGAATAACAGAATGATAATACAAGTCCCTAATCTGGGTGTGAGGTCTGTGATCGTCAACACCCTGGAACTAGTCTGACGTATAACAGGTTGGTAACACAAGTCCCGAAACTGGGTGTGAGGTCCTTGATCATCAACACCCTGGAACTAGTCTGAAGTATAACAGATTTGATAACACAAGTCCCTAATCTGGGTGTGAGGTCCTTGATCATCAACACCCTGGAACTAGTCTGAAGTATAACAGAGATATAACAGATAATCTGACAAAAGGTCTGAGTTCTTCCACGTAGTGATCGCAATGGCAGACAACCAGAGAATGACCAGCACCCAGTATATATAGCAAAGCGCTCTCCAGCGCCTCCCCTAAGTGCTGGACCAATGGGAACTGGTTAAATCGTCAGCTGACCGGCTTGGTCAGCTGACTCCCTTCTGGCTGTCATAAAAGTTCTGCTTCTCTGCGCGCGTGCGTCCTTCTGAACCTGTGTGGACTATCAGTCCCAGCCACACCAGACATGTGTTGTAAATCACCCTCCGTGCTGGACGCGGAAACCGCCGCACCGCTATCAAGGCATGCGGCGGTTCCTCTGCGTTCGGCCATGTTACTGGATGTAGGCCTATGTGTGCAAACCGCCGCGTTGGACGCGGAAACAGCCGCCCTGTTCTGAGTACACGTGGCGGCTTTTCCGCGTTTTCTCACAATAGCAAGGAAATGAGCCTCGCTACTTAAAAACAGACTAGTGCCTACCTGCAAAAGAGTGCAAGCCCCACTTGTGAGATTAATAGTTGCCTGGAGGAGGAGAGTTATTAGTAGGCTGGGGGAGGGTTCAGTGTGAGAGTAGGAAGAGGTTAGGTCATAGTGAAATATCATCAAATGTTGCCGATATTTCAATATATTAATCAGGTGCCTGATATTTTACGTATATAGTGGTGAAGGTGCTATTGATATTGGTGGGTTTGCAGCAGGGATTCAGGAATAGAGGATGGATAAGGTTAGGCAGGGTGGTGGTTGGTTATGGTTAGTTATATTTGGGTGATCTTTTAGGGTTTTGGTATTGGTGTGGGAGGATCGGTTAGGGTTAGGCATTAGGGGGGAGTTGGTTCCGTTAGGACCAAGGTTATACCCTAATCAGCTAAAACTTTAACTTGCGCAAAGTAGTATAAAACCCTGACATAATATTCAATAAAAACATGTTTTCCTACTTTTTATATGCCATAGGGTTATCATATTTGCTCTTGTGCATAAGTATTAGTATTCATTTAGAAATTATACGTTCCCAAAGTACACTTTTTTTGCACTGAAAACTGAGTTTGCATTTTATTTATAACTGCTTTATTCATGTTCTAACAAGCAGAAATGCTTTCTAAATTGTCTGACTTTGTTCAGGGGACCCAGCAGTGTAGAAGTGTTTATTTACATTCCTCACTTGATACAATTAAACACAAGATAACATTATCTACAACTTCGGATGCGTCCAGATTTTTCTGCACTGAACTTTAAAGTCCTATGCCTAACCCTTTGAATGCTGTTCTAGTAAAAAAAAATGCTGGTTGTATATAATATGCTGTAAATTGTCTATTAGAGCAAAGAAGAAATGCTGGGTTTCATTCCGCTTTAATATTGTTGAGAGATGGTTAAATGTACCTGGGAACCTTCCAAAAAATAACTCAGGGAAACCAGGAGCCCAATATAGTGTAACTAGTCAAGTAGTTGGTGTAATAAGCAAAAGGAGAAAGCATATTCACATCCTCTGAGAAGGGAGATGTGAGGTGCCCAAAAATGAATACAATGTAAAAAAAAAAAAAGGTAAGGGATGAGCTTATCTCAAGTAGACAACTACCAAGAGGTTTATCAAAGCACAGATGACGCATTTCGCAAGATATTCACTCCCCTCCTTAGCTCTGTGCTGTCTATGCTAGTAATGAGCATGAACGTCTCATTATCGTAATTCGCAATTAGAATGCAAAATCATAATTTCAGGAAAAATCCGAATTAATTAATGTTGTTTCTAAATGTGATCAGGAACCATAATTTCGCAATTTTGTGTAAGTTTTGCGTCATTATTTGCTGACTTTAGTAGTTAATAGCAAGCCCCCCCCCCCCCCCCCCCAAGCTATCACCACCACAATTGCTACGTATGTTAAAGGGAATAGTGGAAATAAAGCAAAAAATAAACGTTTAAAAAGACCCTATATAGTTTTTGAGAAAATGGATTTTAAAAAATGCACAGGAAAAATGGTTTTGAAACTGCTATTTTGTGGCCTGGAATTACATGAAAATGACTCAAAAATTATGCAAAATTACAAATTGATGACACGAAAACAATTAAATGTCCAAATTGTAATTGCACATATAGCCATTATTGCAAAAATGTACGCAAAGTTTTGCATAATCGTAATTAGCAGATTACGATTATCACAATTAAGAAACGACTTTTCTTTTAGCTACTGGTAATTGTCTGCTTGAGGTAACCTAACCCAGAGGCGTCGCTAGGGCCTTTGATCCAGGGCATCGGCCTGGAACCTGTTGCCATGGTGCCCCGGATCTATTATGGTCCCTGTGCCCCGCGAGCTGCTCTCTCCTCCTCAGACCTCAGATCGCAGCGACTCCGCCCGCCCTTCACTCCCTCTCACTCTCCCCCATCCCCCGCCCGCTCATCTACAAACAGCGGCAGCTTACCTCTGCCTGGAATCCAGGGTGGAGTGCAGACCAAAGCCGCAGACCTCTCTCTTCCTCCTGTGTTCCCCTAGTGACCGGCTTCTGCTAATGACACTGATCGCGTCATTAGGAGATACTGAGCATGGGGAAACAGCCGGAGGAAGAGAGAGGTCTGAGGCTTTGGTCTCCACTCGATGCTGAATTCTAGGCAGAGGGTAAGTTGCCGCTGTTTGTAGATGAGCGGGCGGGGGGACCAGCGGGGGACCAGGAGGGGGGGGGGGGCAGCGCAGTGCAGCCCAGCCACCTATACTGAAAGCCCCATACCTACCTACCTATACTGAAAGCCTCATATCTACCTACCTATACTGAAAGCCCCATACCTACCTACCTATACTGAAAGCCCCATACCTACCTACCTATACTGAGGACCCCTTACCTACCTACCTATACTGAAAGCCCCTCTACCTATACTGAAAGCCCCATACCTACCTACCTATACTTACTGAAAGCCCCACACCTACCTATACTGAAAGCCTAAATACCTACCTACCTATATTGAAGGCCCCATACCTACCTACCTATACTAAAAGCCCCCATACCTACCTACCTATACTGAGGACCCCATACTTACCTACCTATACTGATGGCCCCATACCTACCTACCTATACTGAAAGCCCCTCTACCTATACTGAAAGCCCCAATACCTACCTACCTATACTGAAGGCCCCATACCTACCTATACTGAAGGCCCCATACCTACCTTCCTACCTAAACTGAAGGCTCCTATACCTTCTACCTATAATGAATCTACCTATACTTAGCTACATATAATGAACTGAAGGCCTACTTACCTATACTGAGGCCCTATACCTACCTACCTATACTGAGCCCCCTATACCCACCTACCTATACTGAAGACCCCTATACCTAGCTATCTATCCTGAAGGCATCTATACCTAGCTGCCTAGGCTGAAGCAAAGCCCCGGGCCCAGGAAAGCAAAGTTCCCAGCAAAGGTAAAGCCCCTGGGCCTCAGACATGCCAAGCAAAGCCCAAAGCCCAGCCTCGCAAAGTCCCAGCAATGCAAAGCCCCCGGTCCCAGCAAAGCAAAGCCCAACAGCTCTTTGCTCAGCAAAGCAAAGCCCCCAGCCCAGAAAAGCAAAGCCCCAGGGCCCTAGCCCTGCAAAGCAAAGCCCCCAGACCAGCAAAGTAAAGCCGCGGGGCCCCAACGCAGTAAAGCAAGGCCGCCTGCAAAGCAAACACCTCAGTCTAGCGAAGCCCCCAGCAAAGTAAAGCCCCTAGCCCAGAAAATCAAAGCCCCAGGGCCCTAGCTCAGCAAAGCAAAGCCCTCAGCCCAGCAAAGCAAAGCCTCCAGGCCCCAACGCAGCAAAGCCCCCAGCAAAGCCTCGGGCCCCAGTCCAGCAAAGTGTACAGCCAAGCCAAGCTCCCAGCTCAGCAAAGCCTAGTAAAGCCCGCAGCCCAGCAAAGCGTCCAAAAATGCCCTCACCCCAGTGAAGCCCTAACAAATCACCCAGCAAAGCCCCAGGCCCAGCACCCAGCAAAGCCAGGCTGGCACAGCATCACCACCAGCCAGGCAGCCCAGCATCACCACCACCAAGCCCAGCATAGCCGCTAGCCGAGTACAGCACACAGGCCAGCCAGCCGAAAACAAGAATGAAGCCAGGGGAGGAGCTTATTTATGTGAAATACTGCCTATCGAATATATTTAAGTTACACCACTGCTATGTTCATGTACATTTGGCCCCACCCATGTTCACACCCATTTTCCCACGGCATGACCACGCCCATAGAGCACCCCCTAGGGCAAAGTGAGTATTTGATGTCCCCTCTGGCGCTGTTGGTTCACCTGCCGATGCATCCCCTCTCTGCCTGGCTACCTATACTGAGGCACCTACTCCTACCTATCTATACTGAGGCATCTAATCCTCCTGGCTATCTATACTGAGACACCTATCCCTGGCTATCTATACTGAGGAACCTATTCCTGGCTATCTATACTGAGGCACCTATTCCTGGCTATCTATTCTGAGTCATCTATCCCTGGCTATCTATACTGAGTCACCTTTCCCTGTCTATCTATACTGACTGAGGCACCTATCCCAGGCTATCTATACTGAGTCACCTATCCCTGGCTATCTATACTGAGCAGTGGCGTACCTAGGGTATTTGGCACCCGGTGCTGGTTATCCACAGTCAACCCCCCCCCCCCCCCCGGGCTGTGGAGTCGATACAAAAATCTTCCGACTCCTCAGTTTATGAAACCACGACTCCAACTCCGACTCCGGGTACCCAAAATAGCTTCAACTCCGACTCCTTAGTCTTAATACTTAACAGGGCTGTGGATTTTGTACCAAAATCACCCGACTCCTCAGTTTATGAAATCAACGACTCCGACTCCAACTCCAACTCCAGGTGCCCAAAATTGCCCAGACTCCGACTCTTCGACTCAGAGTCCACAGCCCTGCCCCCCCCCCCGTAATTGGGGCTACGTTGCGCAAAAAATGTGTGTGGTCATAGACCAAAATGTGGGTGTGGTCACGGGTGGAGACTAGTTTACATGAACTTAGCAATGGTGGGACATTAGATTAGGACAGTGGTGGCGAAAAGTCACTTATCTATCGCAAAGTGCCAACAGCAATTTAAACTAAATACAAACATTTTAACTCATACATGAACATTATGGAAAATCCAAGTTGAAAATAAACTGTGAAGATAAACAATTTCATCCATCCTACTCCTGAAAAATGTATTTTTATTTTTTTTTTTTTAAAACCCCCCCAGTTTTATTTTCTGTTTTAAAAAGCTAAAAAAAAAAAAAAAAAAAGTAGGTTTAAAGGAGTTATCCGGGCAGTTTTAATAAAATGAACGCCCCAAGCTCCCAGGACCTCGCCGCATCTCTGCTCTCAGCCGTTCGCCGGAGGCTAAGAACTACTACCACCTGCGCAGTCCGCTCCGGCCCACGTGGCGGTGATTGACAGCGCCGATCGCGCAGGCGCAGTACAGAGCAACCTCCAGGTCGCTCTGACATCATCGCCGGGGACCGGGTCGGAGCTCCGGCGAACGGCTGAGAGCAGAGATGCGGCGAGGGAGGTCCTGGGAGCTTGGGGCTGGAGGAAGCCCCCGGTTAATTTTATTAAAACTGCCCGGATAACTCCTTTAGGGCTGGAACCCACAGGAGCGCTTTTGGCAGCGTTTTGGCAGCACTGCGATACGCTAGCAGTTTGCCAAAACGCTGGGCTAATGTTAATGGATGGGGTAACTTCCACAGGAGCGTTTGCGTTTCTCAGAAACGCAAACGCAGGACATGCAGCATTTTGGGAGCGTTAGCGCTTCAATGTAAAGTATTGAACCGCTAGCGGAAACGCTCAGCAAAACCTAAACTGAGCGGTTTTGCTAGCGTTTTGCGGTTCAGCACACTGTAACAAAATGAAAAATAATTCACAGGACCAATCAGGATAAAAACGCAAAACGCAAAACGCTAGGCACCCGCTGGGGAAAAAAATACAATGTTGCAAAACACGACCAAAAACGCGCATGAATCCGCTTGCAAACCGCTCAGACAAAACGCTAGCGGTTGCGTTTTGCGTTTGCGGTTTTCAGTGGGTTCCAGGCCTCAATGCTATTGTCTCATATGAGGTTGATTCCGCTTTTCCCATAGTCTCGCAGTTAGCAATCATGAGGCCCCCAACAAGACAAATTCAGCAATCTTGAGGCCCCCAACAAATCATGAGGCCCCCAACAAGACAAATTCAGCAATCTTGAGGCCCCCAACAAGTCAAATTCAGCAATCATGAGGCCCCCAATAAATTATGAGTCCCCCAACAAGACAAATTCAGCAATCATGAGGCCCCCAGCAAGACAAATTCAGCAATCTTGAGGCCCACAACAAATCATGAGGCCCCCAAAAAGACAAATCCAGTAACCATGAGGCCACCAACAAGACAAATTCAGCAGTCATGAGGCACATAAATAGACAGCATTTCAAATAAATAGGCAAAATGCCCCATTAATATGGTAGACACCTCTCACCTGGCTTCTGAATTCTCCTCTACTGGCTGCTGTGCCTGGCTGGCAATACTATTTTTGTCTGGATTGGCGATGATGTGTGAGCTGAAAGGCCTGGCAGTGATGCTGTGGCCTGACTGGCGGTGATGCTGTGGCTGGGCTGGCTGGCGGTGATGCTGTGGCTGGGCTGGCTGGTTGAAGTAAATGCTGGCCTGACTGGTGGTGATGCTGTGGCCTTTTTGCCAGTGATTCTGGGCTGGTTGGCTGGTGGTTATGTTGGGCTGGCTGGCCTAGATAGTTTAGGTAGTGACAGGTGCCCCACAGTTTAGGTAGTGCCAGGAGCCCCCCAGTTTAAGTAGTTACAGGAGCCCCCCAGCTCAATTAGTGACTGGAGCCCCCCAGTTCAGTTAGTGACAGGTACCCCCCAGTTTAGGTAGTGACAGGTGCCCCCCAGTTCAGCTAGTGACAGGTGCCCCCCAGTTCAGCTAGTGACAGGTGCCCCCCAGTTTAGCTAGTGACTGGTGCCCCCCAGTTCAGCTAGTGACTGGTGCCCCCCAGTTTGTGTAGTGACATGAACCCCCAGTTTAGATAGTGACAGGAACAGGAAAAGTTGTGACTGGGCACACCATCTTAGGTAGGGTGCTTGGTATTGTGGTATAGGCAAACCACCAAAGTATAAGTCCAGAATTCAAATATACCAGCACTCCAGCTTTCTCAAAGAATCACGCTCTTTTATTGAGCTAACATATCCACAGAAATGACCGACAATTGTTTCGGGGCCTCGCAGGGTCCCCCTTTCTCAAGGCGTGTGTGGTTACCAATATCAATAAAAGAGCGTGATTCTTTGAGAAAGCTGGAGTGCTGGTATATTTGAATTCTAGATAGTGACAGGGACCCCCAGTTTATATAGCGACAGCGACCCCCCAGGTTAGACAGCGACCCCCCAGGTTAGACAGCGACCCCCCAGGTTAGACAGCGACCCCCCAGGTTAGACAGCGACCCCCCCAGGTTAGATAGTGACAGGGACCCCCCAGGTTAGACAGCGACAGTGACCCCCAGGTTAGATAGTGACAGTGACCCCCAGGTTAGATAGTGACAGGGACCTCCAGTTTAGATAGCGACAGCGACCCCCCAGGTTAGACAGCGACCCCCCCCAGGTTAGACAGCGACCCCCCCCAGGTTAGACAGCGACCCCCCCAGGTTAGACAGCGACCCCCCCAGGTTAGACAGCGACCCCCCCCAGGTTAGACAGCGACCCCCCCCAGGTTAGACAGCGACCCCCCCAGGTTAGACAGCGACCCCCCCAGGTTAGACAGCGACCCCCCCAGGTTAGATAGTGACAGTGACCCCCAGGTTAGATAGTGACAGTGACCCCCAGGTTAGATAGTGACAGTGACCCCCAGGTTAGATAGTGACAGCGACCCCCAGGTTAGATAGTGACAGGAAACCCCAGGTTAGGCAGTGACAGGGACCCCCCAGGTTAGGCAGTGACAGGGACCCCCCAGGTTAGGCAGTGACAGGGACCCCCCAGGTTAGTGACAGCGACCCCCAGGTTAGTGACAGCGACCCCCGTTTAGATAGTGACAGGGACCCCACAGGTTAGATAGTGACAGCGAACCCCCAGGTTAGATAGTGACAGCGACCCCCCAGGTTAGATAGTGACAGGGACCCCCCAGGTTAGATAGTGACAGCGACCCCCCAGGTTAGATAGTGACAGCGACCCCCCAGGTTAGATAGTGACAGCGACCCCCCAGGTTAGTTAGTGACAGCGACCCCCAGTTAGATAGTGACAGGGACCCCCCAGGTTAGATAGTGACAGCGACCCCCAGGTTAGTTAGTGACTGCGACCCCCGGTTAGATAGTGACAGGGACCCCCCCAGGTTAGATAGTGACAGCGACCCCCAGGTTAGATAGTGACAGCGACCCCCAGGTTAGATAGTGACAGCGACCCCCAGGTTAGTTAGTGACTGGGACCCCCCAGGTTAGATAGTGACAGGGACCCCCCCAGGTTAGATAGTGACAGGGACCCCCCCAGGTTAGATAGTGACAGCGACCCCCAGGTTAGATAGTGACAGGGACCCCCCAGGTTAGATAGTGACAGGGACACCCCAGCTTAGATAGTGACAGGGACACCCCAGCTTAGATAGTGACAGGGACACCCCAGGTTAGATAGTGACAGGGACACCCCAGGTTAGATAGTGACAGGGACACCCCAGGTTAGATAGTGACAGGGACCCCCCACTGCCCCAGGTAAGATAGTGACAGCGACCCCCAGTTAGTGACAGGGACCCCCTAGGTTAGATAGTAATAGGGATCCCCCCCAGGTTAGATAGTGACAGGTGCCCTTCACTCGTTGTGCAAATTTGGGATTTTACACCCCCCGTGGCCGTCCCCGCTGACAACCTACCCCCCCCCCCCCCCCCTCACCTCACCTCACCTCACCTCACCTCACAGGCCTTCCCCGGTGACAGGCAGGAGCAGCCCAGCTTCAGACCTCAGTATCAGCCGGCGACCAGTATGCGGGCGCACCGAACTCAGTGAACACCAAGCCGTATATGCGGAAGTGATGTCACTTCCGCATATCAGTGCGGTGTCCGCTGGGTCCTAGCGCCCGCATACTGGTCGCCGGCTGGTCGGAGGTCTGAAGCTGGGCTGCTCCTGAGTCCTGCCTGTCACCGGGGAAGGCCCCGGGGGGGGGGGGGACGACGACACACATAGGTTGTCAGCGGGGACGGCCACGGGGGGGGGGGGGGGGGGGGTGTAAAATCCCAAATTTGCACAACATGTGCACTGACTGCAGCGGCAGGGGCGGCAACACAGGACTCCCGGTGTCACCCCCTAAGCATCAAGACACCCGGTGCGGGCCGCCCCTGCCGCTTGACGGTAGGAACGCCACTGATACTGAGGCACCTATTCCTGGCTATCTATACTGAGTCACCTATCCCGAGCTATCTATATTAGGGCAACTTCTCCTGGCTATCTATACTGAGGCTGTGAGGCACCTATTCCTGGCTACCTATACTGACACACCTATTCCTGATTACCTTTACTGGGGCACCTATACCTGGCTACCAAAACTGGGGGCCCCTATTCCTGGCTACCTATACTGGGGGCACCTTTTCCTGGCTACCTATACTGAGGCACCTTTTCCTGGCTACCTATACTGGGGCACCTATTCCTGGCTACCTGTACTGAGGCACTAATGCCTGGCTACCTTTACTGAGGCACCTATTCCTGACTACCTATACTGGGAGCACCTTTTCCTGGGTTACCTATACTGGAGCATCTATATCTGGCTACCAAAACTGGGGGCCCCTATTCCTGGCTACCTATACTGGAGGCACCTTTTCCTGGCTACTTATATGGGGCTTCGAGGTTTGTTGCTACACCACTGAAGGTTGAAGTGGTAAGATTACCAGCAAGAACAAAGGTGTAGACAGTAGGGCAGCCGGGCTCAGCAGACAAATGCCAGGACTAAATATATGTCACACAGCAGGTTTGCTGTTCCTTCTAAACACGAGTTTCCCAACCACCTCTTCCCGCCCAGCGCTAAGCACAAATAAAGTGTTTTCTTCCCTCGTTTTAGCCGTACCTGGAGTGACAGCGTCGTTGTCATCTCGTCTTGGTAATGAGCTCTGTTTGCATTTCACATTATTTCCTGTTATTAAAGTAATAAATGAATTAATGCAAGTTGGTAGAAACGTTCCATGGCTGGCAGCTACAAACTTAACGCGATAATCACATTATAGAGCACAATCATCATTTTCTTTAACAGAGCCATAATATGTCACTTGGAATATCAACAATAGCGCCCTGCAGGGAGAGCTCTCCTTGTAACCCAATAATTACCCCTTGGGTGTTAAAAGTGAAAGTGTCTTCATTAGCTGGAATAATTGTGCTGAGCATTTCAGAGGCTGAGCAGGATTACACAGGACAATGTTTTTTAAATGCAGGACTTTGTGTGGCTTTGATAGTGCATGTGCACAAAGTGAGCCTGTCACGTCCTTCACTTAAACACAGAATACCCAAGCAGCTCGGGGTGACCCAAAACTACTGGGAAAGTATAGGGGACTAAAAGAGATCGAAAAGCCCCCCTACTAAAAAGCCAATGTTCCGTTTAGTTTTCCTTCTTAAAAATTATTGTGATAATTCAGCTTTAATCGAATGACTGTGGTCTCCCACAGGGCAGTTTCTAGGCTAAATTGCACCCAGAAACAGGGTGTAAAAATGTCACCCCCTTCCCCCCCCCCCCCCCCCCCCCCATGGACTCGCGAACCCTTCTTCTTTAGGGACAGTCACACAGCCACAGGTTACAAGTACATCTGCCTACTTACTAGTGACCAGCCACTCATCCAGGAGGAAGCAGGGACCAGGAAAACACACAGGCGAAGAGAGCCCAGAAAGCCGACTCCTCCATAGGTGCCACGCGCACTGACAGCCTGCAGTACCGCTACAGGATATTAGGTGTCATCACGCGATGGTGACGTGATGATGACTTGACGTCTGACGCAGGCAGCCTAGGAGGAGTCAAGGAAGGTGATCGCGCTGCTAATCTTCTTTCTTCCATTTAGCTGCACTGCGCATCACCAGCTCTCTAGCGGTTATGTCCTTCTGCCTGCACCCCCCTTCATCTACTTGCCGTTCTGCACCCAGGGCAGTCGACCTGTCCGCACTGCCCAAGAAACGGCCCTGGTCTCCCACAATGCGTCACTACTGAATATGAAAATGACCTCTATATGCCAATGAAGTCAGGCTTACATCCAGATACGCTGGTGTATAGCATGGCTATATCTTATAACATTTACAGAACCACATCAACCCAATATGCAGACAGCCTGTTTTGAACTTTTGGTCCTCATCAGTGCATGACAGGGATTGATATGGCTCTATGGGATAATGCTTGGACCAACACAACAGAATACCCAAGCAGCCCAGGGTGACTCAAAACTGCTACAAAAGTATAGGGGACTAAAAGAGATCAAAATTCGAGGTGAGAAGGAGTCGAAAATTAGGGCTGGCTAGAATAGGAACCTCTGGGGTCACTGAAATGAGATATGTCACAGCACCATTCAAACAAGGGCACCTAAATAAAAAAAAAAAAAACTCTTGGTTCAGGGGTACTTTAAGCCATGTCCCTGCCACACCCTTAATCACACCCCCAGCACACCCCTAGTCACACATACCATAAATATGTTATAAGAAAAATATGTTGTTTTGTCATTCAAACCAAACTTGTCCTTTCTACTCTGGTTCTTTTTGCTTTATATTAACATTTGAAAATATATCAATTTAAAGAGACTCTGTAACAAAATGTTGAGCCTTATTTCTTCTATCCTATAAGTTCCTATAGCTTTTCTTTGCTGTGCTCTGTCTTACTGCAGCCTTTCCTAGTTGCACAGTGGCTGTATTATCTCTGTTATATAATCTAATCTTCTCTCCTCTGTGGGCTCTGTCGGGCTGAGGCAGTCAGGCTGGAATGTGCTGTGCTGCTTGTGATTGGATAGAAGCTATACACACCCTCTCCATGCCCCCTGCACACTCTGTATGACTAACATTGAGCTACTCTCAGCCTATCACTTGCTATGTCTTTTGTTTGTAAACACTGCATAAAAATGGCAATTACAAGCCAGGATTGCAGCAGGGAGTGGCAGAAACAGTACAGAGAGGCCCAGGAGAACATAATGAATAGAATGGTATGCTTTTTATTGTAAGAATTTTACAGTACGGATTCTCTTTAAGTCAAACACATTTTTTAGTAGAAAAATACATATATCTGTACATCAGTTCTGAAATAGGGACAAATGAGAAAAAAAGAGGGGCAGAGGGATTTGGTTCAAAAATGTCATTGTCTAGCCAAGACCGTTTCCTCTCCATGGGTAACACCACCATGCGCAATGAAGTTATCTCATGTCGTACTTGTAATGGGGAGTGGGAGGTTTCATGTCGGCTGCTCTGGCTATGACAGAAGGGGCTTGATTCACCAAGCGGTGCAAAGTGTTTGCACGCTGGTGAAAAGGCCCTTATCACGCCTAAACTCACTTTAGGCATGATAAGAAGAAACTCGCGCGAAGTTACCGCGCGTATGCGCGTAAGTGCGCGCGCAGCACCCGACGCTTCGCGCGAAGCTCCCACTAAGCCCTATGGGACTTTGCGCGCGCGCTCACGCGCGTACGCGCGGTAACTTCGCGCGAAGAGCAGGAAAAAGCGGTGATAACTCAGTGGTGAAAAGGTCATCACGCCTAAAGTCTTTTAGGCGTGATAACTGGGTTATCACCGCTTTGTGAATCAAGCCCAAGGTGTAGTTAGTGTAGGTTAGTGGTATCTGATATGGTGAAGTCATTGTGAGCCTATTATTGTGGCTGTCATGGTTGGTGCGGTTGTTACTGGGGATGTATATTAGCACTGCAGTATTACCAACTGTCTGGGTTTTTTTTACGTAAAGTCCATAAACATAATACTTAAATTAGGATTCTCCATACTGTCAATGAAAGAAAGGGGTTGTCTGTGATATGACAGCTGTTACTATATGTCACAGTGCTTGAGTACCATGTGCAGGGGTAAAACCACAGATCATGGGGCCCCCAGCAACATTTTGATGTGGCCCCCTTAATGTTCACAACCCTTCTCTATCCTCCCTTGGTGACCCTCACAACGTGGGAGTTTATCATACAAGGGTCAAGTCTGGCCATTAGGATCTTCACACTCATAACATGTGTAGTCACAGAAACACCTGATCCCGAGTATCAGAGAAAGGGAAGGTTTGAAGTTGGGGCCCTCCCACACTTCTGGCCCCTCTGCAGTTGAAGGAGCTGCTCCCCTCCCCCCCAGTTACGCCCCAACCATGCACCAAACACTTTGACTGTTCATCCCCAATATTTAGGTGGAACTAAATGGTCCCACCCCTGTGTATGCAGGCAAGAGGCTATGTAGGAATGATCCACCTGCACAGTGGCGTAGCAATAAGTATAGCAACCATAGCCCTACGCCACAGGGGGCCCGCCTGCCCGTACATCAGTTTTTTTTTTTTTCGTTTTTTTTTTTTTTTTTTTAATGTCGGTCCTGTCCGGGGCCCCCACCCCACCCCCCATACTTTTAGAGCTGCGGGCCCCCCCCTCCCTGGCCCTCCTCCTCTGATAAGGTGGCTGTGAGGAGGGGGACTACTTGGGCGCAATGATACTCCTGGCGGCCGGCCCGACAGTTACTCTATAGTTCCGGCTTCCGGGCCGGCCAGCCAGGGAGAAGGAGGAGTGACGTCCTATGCGCGTGCGAGGGAGGGAGCGGACTGCTCAGGGTGCTGTGCCTGTTGGACTGGAGGAGGCCAGAGCGGAGGAGAGCGGAGCGACCCGACCCGGCCCCACCCCACCGTGACCGTCCCACGCAAGCTGCCCGCAAGTAAATTAATACATGTGCCTGGCTGGCTGGTGCTGCTGGCTGCTGTGGAGCACGGTCGGAGGTGGGTGGGTGCTGGGGAACGGCCTGGCCGGGGGACTCGCTGTCTGCTGTGTGTGGGGGGATGGGGGAAACAGAGAAGTGCTGGCTGCTGGGGGGGGGGATGGGGGAGAGAGAGAGGTGCTGTGTGCGTGTGGGGGGGGGGGGATGGGGGAGAGAAGTGCTGGCTGCTGTGGGGTGGATGGGGGAGAGAGAGGTGCTGTGCGTGTGTGTGTGTGTGGGGGGGGGGGGGGGGGATGGGGGAGAAACGTGCTGGCTGCTGTGGGGGGGGGGGGGGGATGGGGGAGAGAGAGGTGCTATGTGTGTGTGTGGGGATGGGGGAGAGAAGTGCTGGCTGCTGTGGGGTGGATGGGGGAGAGAGAGGGGTGCTGGCTGCTGTGTGTGTGTGTGGGGGGGGGGATGGGGGAGAGAAGTGCTGGCTGCTGTGGGGGGATGGGGGAGAGAGAGGTGCTGTGTGTGTGTGTGTGGGGGGGGGGATGGGGGAGAGAAGTGCTGGCTGCTGTGGGGGGATGGGGGAGGGAGAGGTGCTGGCTGCTGTGTGTGGTGGGGGGGATGGGGGAGACAGAGAGGTGCTGGCTGCTGTGGGAGACAGAGAGGTGCTGGCTGCTATGGGGGGGGGGGGGGGATGGGGGAGACAGAGAGGTGCTGGCTGCTGCCCCCACATAGTGATTGTCTGGTGAATGCTCCCCCCACATAGCGATTATTGTCTGCCGAATGGTCCCCCCCATAGCGATTATTGTCTGGTGAATTGCCCTCCATAGCGATTATTGTCTGGTGAATGCTCCCCCCACATAGCGATTATTGTCTGGTGAATGCTCCCCCCAAATAGCGATTATTGTCTGGCGAATGGTCCCCCCATAGCGATTATTGTCTGGTGAATGGCCCCCCCATAGCGATTATTGTCTGGTGAATGCCCCCCCCCCATAGCGAGCGATTGTCTGGTGAATGCTCCCCCCACATAGCGATTATTGTCTGGTGAATGCCCCCCCATAGTAAGCGATTATTGTCTGGTGAATGCCCCCCCATAGTAAGCGATTATTGTCTGGTGAATGCTCCCCCCACATAGCGATTATTGTCTGGTGGATGCTCCCCACATAGCAAATATTGTCTGGTGGATGCTACCCACATAGCAAATATTTTCTGGTGAATGCTCCCTGCATAACGATTATTTTCTGGTGAAATGCTGCCCACTTTACGATTTCTGATGAAATGATGCCCGCATAATGCTTATTTTCTGGTGAAATGCTGCTCTCTTTACGATTATTTTATGGTGAAATACTGCCCACTTTACGATTAATTTCTGGTGAAATGCTGCTCTCTTCACAAATATTTTATGGTGAAATGCTGCTATCTTTATGATTCATTTATGGTGAAATGCTGCTCTCTTTTAGTGTTGGGCGAACACCTGGATGTTCGGGTTCGGGCCGAACAGGCCGAACATGGGCCAGATGTTCGGCATGTTCGGCCCGAACGCCGAACTCAATGGGAGTCAATGGGACCCCCGAACATGCCCATTTTGGGGGCCCCATGGGGTCGCAGGCATAAGGGGGGAGCATGCCCCGGTCGCGGGGGGGGTCGGAAATTCCCCCCACCCCCTCCGCTAGCGCTCCCCCCTCTGCCCGCTTCCCCATACAAAAAGTTTGAAACAAGTTCAATAGTACCTGGGCTGGTGGCACTGGCTGGCAGTGGAGTGAGGAGGAGGAGGAGTCCGAGTAGCAGAGTGACGTTGAGGCCGGGCAGCGAGCGGTTCAGCGCTAGTACCCTTGTGGTACTTCCGCCCTTTCTCTGACCTCACGTCCTCTGCGTGATGACGCATACGAGGGTACGCGTGATGCGTACCCTCGTATGCAGAGGACGTGAGGTCAGAGAAAGGGCGGAAGTACCACAAGGGTACTAGCGCTGAACCGCCCGCTGCCCGGCCTCAACGTCACTCTGCTACTAGGACTCCTCCTACTCCTCACTCCACTGCCAGCCAGTGCCACCAGCCCAGGTACTATTGAACTTGTTTCAAACTTTTTGTATGGGGAAGCGGGCAGAGGGGGGAGCGCTAGCGGAGGGGGTGGGGGGAATTTCCGACCCCCCCGCGATCGGGGCATGCTCCCCCCTTATGCCTGCGACCCCATGGGGGGCAGTATTCGGCCGAACAGGGCCCTGTTCGGCCGAACAGGGGCCCTGTTCGGCCATGCATTCAGTAGTTCGGCGAACCCCGAACAGTTTGGCCGAACACCACCAGGTGTTCGGCCGAACTCGAACATCACCCGAACAGGGTGATGTTCTGCAGAACCCGAACAGTGGCGAACACTGTTCGCCCAACACTACTCTCTTTACGATTAATTTATGGTGAAATGCTGCTCTCTTTATGATTAATTCAGTACTGTAGAGTCGCAGTCAAGGAGTCGGAGTCGGGGGAATTTTGGGCACCCGGAGTCGGAGTCGTTGATTTCATAAACTTCGGAGTCGGATGATTTCTGTACAAAATCCACAGCCCTGTTAAGTATTAGACTAAGGAGTCGGAGCCATTTTGGGTACTCGGAGTTGGAGTCGTGGTTTCATAAACTGAGGAGTCGGAGTTGGAGTCGGAAGATTTTTGTACCGACTCCACAGCCCTGGATTAATTTATGGTGTAATGCTGCTCTCTTTACAATTAATTTATGGTGAAAGGCTGCCCTCTCTACGATTATTTTATGGTGAAATGCTGCCCTCTCTACGATTATTTTATGGTGAAATGCTGCCCACTTTACGATTATTTTCTGGTGAAATGGCGGTGGGGATGGCGGCACGGGGGGTGGGGGTGGGGGGGGGGGCCCATACAAAAAATTTGCTATGGGGCCCAGTCATTTCTAGCTACGCCCCTGCACCTGCATACACTTCCTCGCTCTGTCTGTGCTGAGTGATGCCGCTGCCGAGTGATATGTGCTGAGCCACATCACCTGACACGGACAGAATAGTCCAGCTGGCTAGAACCATGGGAATATTGCTGGAGGAGATGATGCTGGATGAAAGCAAAAATGAATGCAAAACTGAGCTTAAAGTGAACCCGAGACGAAGCACCCTCATGTATTTTACCATATATATCAGTAGGAACATTAGAGAAAACACCTACCCTGCTCTCTGTTTCATTCTACACTGCTCAGCTTGCTTGTTATCAGCCCTGATAAAATCCCTGACTGAGCAATTCAGTCTGGCTTTGCTCAGGAATCATTATAGCTGAGTCTGTCTTCTCTGATGTCTTATCAAGCCCAAGCCTGCCTCCTTCTGGCTCTGCTATAAAGACTCAGCTTTATGTTTGCGCCTGTGAGTGTAAACTGTTCTATGTGCTTCTATGCATTTCATGTTGCCCACTCACATACCCAGGATTGTGGACATCGCCAGACGTTTGCTGTGGGGGTTCTGCAGTGATTTGTAGTTACTCCCGTGTGACTGAGCCGCATTGTGTTTTGTTTTTGTCTGACTCTGAATTCTGAAGATGATAATGAGTTGAAATGATAAACTAAGATGTGCAGTGATTGTTTTAGTAGTAAATTCCGGGACAGTAAAATCTATGGCCCATATTATTCATAAGAGGCTTGCATATTATCTCTCCACGCTGAGACAAATGCTGGGGAGAAACATGAATTACTCTCACAATGCATCAGATCAGCATTAATATTCCGAAAAGAGTGTAAAAAGTAAAATCTCTTTCTTCATTCCCAAACATACATCAGCGAGAAATACTTCCGCAGGTTAGGCATAAATACTTGTGAAGGAAAGCCGGGAGAGAGCAAACAACAACCTAGATTACAAAAAATATTTATTAACTTTTTGAATGTATGGAAAGATTTCCGTGCATAAGAACAAAATGCAGGGAACGGAGGTAAAAACAAATCTGAGCTAAACTCTTGTTCTTCTTGATTCCATCTCTGCTGGGCAATGGTGTCAATACAGAAGCAGAAAGGCCACAAAGGCCCAGGTCTTGGGGGAGGTTGAAGTCCAAGGGCGTGGCTGGATGTGGAAGAGGGTTTGCTCCCTATGGATTAGGAGGCAGCCAATGGAAAAGGAGGCTGCAAATGGAAAGCAACACATAAAAGACAGGAGGTGTTGCCCAAAGAAGCATGGATGTTACACATGGGATGGGGGTCTGCACAGGGAATGGTTGGCACTGCCGCTCATAGAAGAGGAACAATAAGAAAGATGGCCTAGGGCAGGCTTTGTCAACCAGGGTTTCCTGAGCACTCTGCAGAGGTTCCTTGGCATTTACCCCCATCGTGCGGGAAGCGAGTACAGTAGAGCACATTATAATAGGGTATTCTGTAAAAAGAGGCACTAAATTGGGGGTCAGAATAATAATGAGCACAGTAATAAAAAGCACTAGGATAAGGAGACGGTATAATGAGTGTCAGTGTAATAGGGGGTATTGAAATAAACAACAAAAGCCACACCAGCTTTTAAAGACCATGCGTCCTGCAAAATAAATGCAGGGGTTCCTCGAGATCAAAACATTGTTTGCAGGGGTTCCTTAAGATCCAAAAGTTATTTGCAGGGTTCATCCAGGGTAAAAAGGTCGAGCAAGGTTGGCCTAGGGGCTCAAAATGTATTAATCCGGTCTTGGTGGTCTTGGTGGGGTGACCTGGCAGTCAGGGGAGCCCACTTCTACCTGGGGCTACTCCAATGCTCACCCAGCAGCTGCCAAAGCCATCCTCCCTCTTCATACTGTAGTGAGGGTTACACGTATTTAATTCATAAACAGCAAACTGAAATGATCCAAAATAATCATTTCAGGCAACATTAATACAACATTTATACATAACTTAAAGTCAACTGAAAAAAAAAATAATCCAAATAAGTAATTTCTTATTTAGTTTTCATATCCTGATGTTTTATTTAGTGATCACTGTCATATTTAGGAGAAATGTCATATCAAAAACAAAATAATATTAGTTCTGCTGGTTTCCATCGTTACTGTTTCTCTGTGATGCCAAAAGTCACATCACTTCTGTCCTTTTCTTTTTCAATCTAGTTCAGTGTTAATTTTCCCTCCCTACGGACACACCATAGGCCTGGGACCCACTAGCAGCATTTTTGAAACATTTACGTTTTGCCGGCAAACGGCAAAGCACTACAGCAGTGGAACCCTACGAGGGTG
>NC_090652.1:281022209-281069709 GCF_040937935.1 Hyperolius riggenbachi | reverse complement strand
TTAGGCGTGATAAGTTTAGGCGTGATAAGTTTAGGCATGATAAGTTTAGACGTGATAAGTTTAGGCGTGATAAGTTTAGGCATGATAAGTTTAGACGTGATAAGTTTAGGCGTGATAAGTTTAGCCGTGATAAGTTTAGGCGTGATAAGTTTAGGTGTGATAAGTTTAGGCGTGATAACTGTAGCACCAACTGGGTTAGCATCGCAGTGTAAAGCTGATCAAAAGTTTTGCGCTAGCAAAGTCTGGTGCACTTTGCATAGAGTTTAATGGTGCTGCTTTGCGCGCGGGACTTTGCGCGCGATCTAAACTTATCTAAACTTATCCCACCTAAACTTATCACCCCTAAACTTATCATGCCTAAACTTATCACGCCTAAACTTATCACGCCTAAACTGGCTTTTCACCAGCGTGGTGCAATGGTTATCACGCCTATAGGGTCTGATTCACAAAGCGGTGCTAGCAGTTAGCACCCTGGTGAAAAGCCCTTTATCACGCCTAAACTCTGTTTAGTCATGATAAGTTTAGGTGTGATAAGTTTAATGTGTGATAAGTTTAGGCATGATGGGCTCGATTCACAAAGCGGTGCAAAGTGTTAGCACCGTGGTGAAAAGGCCCTTATCACGCCTAAAGTCACTTTAGGCATGATAAGTAGAAACTCGCGCGAAGTTGCCGCGCGTACGCGCGTACACCCGACGCTTCGCGCGAAGCTCCCAATAAGCCCTATGGGACTTTGCGCGCGCTCTCACGCGCGTACGCGCGAACGCGCTTACGCGCGGTAACTTCGCGCGAATAGCAGGAAAAATCGGTGATAACTCAGTGGTGAAAAGGTCATCACGCCTAAGGGGCTTGATTCACAAAGCGGTGCTAACAGTTAGCACGCTGGTGAAAAGCCCTTTATCATGCCTAAACTCAGTTTAGGCATGATAAGTTTAGGTGTGATAAGTTTAGGTGTGATAAGTTTAGGCATGATAAGTTTAGGTGTGATAAGTTTAGGCATGCTAAGTTTAAGCGCCAACTGCGTTAGCACCGCAGTGCACAGCTGATCAAAAGTTTTACGCTAGCAAAGACTGGTGCACTTTGTATAAAGTTTAATGGCGCTGCTTTGCGTGCGGGACTTTGCAAGCGATCTAAACTTATCTAAACTTAGCATGCCTAAACTTATCACACCTAAACTTATCACACCTAAACTTATCACACCTAAACTGGCTTTTCACCAGAGTGGTGCAATGGTTATCATGCCTAAAGTCTCTAACTGGGTTAGCACCGCTTTGTGAATCGAGCCCAAAGTCTTTTAGGCGTGATAACTGGGTTATCACCGCTTTGTGAATCGAGGCCGATAAGTTTAGGTGTGATAAGTTTTTAGGCGTGATAAGTTTAAGCACCAACTGGGTTAGCACCGCAGTGCACAGCTGATCAAAAGTTTTGCGCTAGCAAAGTCTGGTGCACTTTGCATAGAGTTTAATGGCGCTGCTTTGCGCGCGGGACTTTGCGCGCGATCTAAACTTATCTAAACTTATCATGCCTAAACTTATCACACCTAAACTTATCATGCCTAAACTTATCATGCCTAAACTCAGTTTAGGCATGACAAAAATGGTTATCACACCTAGGGCCTGATTCACAAAGCGGTGCAAACTTTTTCGCGGACTTTTGCGCGCGCAATTTGCCATGATTCGCGTGATTGTGGACTTTTGCGCAAAAGTCCGCGATCGCGCGAATCGTGGCAAATTGTGCGCGCAAAAGTCCGCGAAAAAGTTTGCACCGCTTTGTGAATCAGGCCCCTAAAGTCTCTAACTGGGTTAGCACCGCTTTGTGAATCGAGCCCAAAGTCTTTTACTGGGTTAGCACCTCTTTGTGAATCGAGCCCAATGTTTTTAATTGACTTTACTGACTATGAAGAGCTAAAATTTTCTTGAAAATGTGCCTTTTCCTTTACCTTAAAACGTATTATTATTTGTTATTATTTAGTACTTACATAGCGCTGACATCTTCCGCACCGCTGTATGTACTTCAATGCATTTCGTGAAAATGTTTTCTCATGCCCATAGACTCCAGTGCATTTATTGAGGATGTTTCTCATGTTGCGTCTGTTTCATTTTTCAGAAAGTTGAGATGTATGGATGGATTCAACTTCCTGGTTCCAATACAGGTACACTTTAAAGTTTACACGAGGCGACATGTGACATGATGAGATAAACATGTGTATGTAAAGTACAAACATGTTAATAACCAGGCTGTTTTACTTGCTTTATTTTTCTGCCTGAAAGAGTTAATTTCCAGGCATGGAAGTGACAGCTTCTGTCTTGTCGGAACCTTGTGGGGAATATAGTGAACATCAAATCGCAGCCATAAATGTTTTCCTGGCAGAATAAAACTTCTGAGGGCAGGGAGGGATAAAATACATGAACTACTGACCTTTTTCTAACTCTGAGACACTTAACCTCCTGGGCAATACAACAATACAATAATATCGCCAGGGGGCGGCGCAGCACATTTTTTAAAAATTATTATTATTTTTTTAATCATGTAGCTAGCCTAGCGCTAGCTACATGATAGCCGCTGTGCAGCGGCATCCCTCCACCCCCTCCGATCGCCTCCGGCAATCAAAGCAAACAGGAAATCCCGTTCACAACGGGATTTCCTGTTTGGCTTCCCCCGTCGCCATGGCGACGATCGGGATGACGTCATCGACGTCAACGACGTCGTGACGTCAGAGGGAGTCCCAATCCACCCCTCAGTGCTGCCTGGCACTGATCGGCCAGGCTGCGCACGGGGTCTTGGGGGGGTGGAGCGGCGCGGCACGGCGGGTAGCGGCGAATCAGCGCGGAGCGGCAGCAATCGGTATATACACGCAGCTAGCAAAGTGCTAGCTGCGTGCATCCAAAAACAAATTATGCAAATCAGCCCACCAGGGCCTGAGAAATCCTCTGTGGCGGCTTACCCCGAGCTCAGCTCGGGATTATCCCCCAGAGGGTTAATAGGCTGCTACTGAATTGATACAGTAAAACATTCAACCTATTTTGTAAATGTTTAAATATAAAATAAAAAAGAACATGAAATATATAAAAAAAAGTTATTTTTAGGAGTAGGAGGATAAATATAATTGATCATCTCGTCAGTTTATTTTTTACTTCAAAGGGTCACTCAAGCCAACCTAAAAAAATGAGTTTTACTTACCTTAGGCTTGTACCAGCCCCCTGCAGCTGTCCGGTGCCCACGCAGACTCGCTCCGATCCTCCTTGGCCCCGCCGGCAGCCACTTCTGGTTTCGGCGACAGGAACTGACAGGCCTTGGAACGCGAGTGATTCTTCTTCCTGGCCACAATAGCAGTATAGAGGGTGCTATTGCGGCCAGGAACCCGAAGAATCACTCGCGTTCCCAGGCCTGTCGGGCCTGACGCCGAAACCGGAAGTGGCTGCCGGTGGGGCCAAGGAGGATCGGAGCGAGACTGCGTGGGCACCGGACAGTTGCAGGGGGCTGGTAGAATCCCCAGGTGAGTAAAACTCATTTTTTTTAGGTTGGCTTAAGTGTCCCTTTAAGGATTCACAAATTCTGAAGATAGCTGGTTTCCCCATTATTTGGGTACCTCCAGGCCTCCTCTGTCTCCAGGTCTCCAGCTGACTTCTTGGCTAGCTAAGCGTGCTTGAGTTTTAATACAGCTCTTATCTCTGCTCGCTGCAATATGATCAGACAGCACAATCCTCTCTGAGTTATTGCTCAGTCTCCAATGAGGAAGTTAATACTGATAAGGGAGATAAAAGTATAAAGCTGGTTATATAGTATTACGACCCCAATGAATTATTCCGAATATATAAAAATCCACTTTATTGAGAAACGTAAGTTATGAGAACATTTTATAAACTGCGCTCAGAAGGAAAAGGTGTGTCATCGATTCCCAGGCAGAACGTCGAGGTCTTTTTTCATGCTTCCGGGGATGACAAAATATTGAAACTGTCCTCCTGTTAGGTTGTTAATCAGCTCAGAAGAGGTGGAAAGATGAACTGTAGAGAAGAAAGCAAACACAGCTGAAACACTCAAAATAAGGTTTGAAGAACATGTTTTGGGTGGAATAAACTCCAGTCACAGGTCAAAATATACTGTCTGATAGTCTGATAGCTTAGTAGCACCGTAGATACAAGGCCAGTTTAAAGCGGATCCAAGATGAAAAACTAACTATAACAAGTAACCTGTCTATATATCTAAAGTTTAGATAGTTTACACAGCAAATCTAGCTGCAAACAGCTTCAACAGAATATGATTATTTCTTTCTGTGATACAATGACAGCAGCCATGTTGTTTGCAAACATTACACACAGGCAAGCTGATCTGCATCTCCAGCCTTCAGCCTGTGAAAACCTAATTCCCCCTCCTCCTCCCCTCTGCCTCTGATATCTCTGGCTAGTAACATCTCCCCCCTCCTCCTGCCCAGACTGAGTTCCCATAAGCCATTGCTACTGTCTGAAAATGCCAAGGCACTCGGAAAAGCTGTGGGTGAGGCTTGTTTAGTTTATAGGGAATTAGAGTATTAAAACAAAAACAAAAAAGTATTTGGCTTGAGGAATGCCCTATAAACTATATGAAAGGAACACAATTATGCACTGAGTAAAAGTTTATCTCGGATCCACTTTAAGGGGAAAATCTGGACCTATCTGGGACGTCCTCCAGCCCCCTGTAGCCTTCAAGGTCTCTCACTTCCTCTGGGTCCTCTCCGTGGTCCCATTGGCAGCCTCGTTAGCCTGGCAACTTCAGGCAAAGTCATGAGCCACTGCACATGTGCGGCCTGTCCGCGTACGCAGCTTGATCATGTGCAGATCGCCGTAAGCCTCCGGCGCATGTGCAGTTCAGTCTTTCGAGAACCGCAGGTGAGCAGTAGGCTTACAGCGACGTGCGCTTGATCGAGCCAGGTGTGCGGATAGGCCGCACATGCACAGTTGCTCACGACTTTGCTCGAAGTCCCCAGGTTACCGGAGCCTCCAGCGGGACCACAGAGGGGACCCAGAGGATGTCGAGGGACCTTGTGGGCTACAGGGGGCTGGATGAAGCCCCAGGTAAAACCAGATTTAGGTTTTTTTTTATCACTATTCAGGGTTCCTTTAGAGCTGGGGGACCCCCTCCCCCCGAAGGTTAGACCCCAGACACCCCCCCCCCCTTCACAACTGCTCCCTGAGATTGGGAGGCATACACTTTACCTGATTGCCATGGTTACCTCCACCTCACCACCAGGAAGGAAGAAGGAAAGCAGAAGGCAAGGCAGAAGGCAAGGCAGAGGAAACCATGGCAACCAGGCCGGCGTGGAATCAGGTAAAGTATATGCCTCCCTGCCACAAGCCATGGTACCCAGTGGCCTGTAGCACCACAAATTTAATTTTTAAAGGGGTGGACACACGCTTGGGGGTGGGGGGGCTATGGACTTGGGGACCTGGGAAAAATTGCCCCCTTATCCTTAATGGAAGCACCTGCCCTGTGTAGATAGATATTTTAAGTATTCCTGCACTCCCCTGTTTACCCGTCTTTAGGGGTAAGCAAAGTGTAGGTAGGCAGCTATGTTACACATAGAAAAAAATCTATACTTAATAACATCAATTTTTTGTTGTGGTATCTACCTCAAGCTCTTCACGTGAAATGTCACACTGTCCTCGCTACCCCTGAATCAGTGCACAGGGTGTGGTGGAAGTGCTCACAGTTGAGCACTTTCACCAGGGTGGGTGAGCAGAGCCGGGACAAGGTCCTCCAGCACGCAAGGCTGAGATACCAAAGTGCGTCCCTTCATCCCTCCCACCCCAGCCATCACGCACTTATTACTATTAGACTAAGAGGCGTCCCAGGGACCCCAACACCTTAATCTCTACTAGTTATCTGGCTTGCAGTCACTGCCATGCAGGGGTGCCTCTAGCCATTTTGTCACTCCAGGCGAAAAAACCTGTGGCGCCCCATATCCTGCCCACCCCCCCCCCCCCACCGCAATGCCCCCCATGAAAATAATCGTAATGCAGCAGTGTTTCACTAGAAAACAAAAAATAATCGCAATACAGCAATGTTTCATCAGAAAATAATGTGGCCAGCGTTTCCCCATAAAATAATCACAATGTGGCCGGCGTTTCCCCATAAAATAATCGTGATGTGGCTGTGGCCAGCGTTTCCCCATAAAATAATCGTAATGTGTCCATGAGCAGAGCCGGGACAAGGTCCTCCAGCACCCAAGGCTGAGACACCAAAGTGCGCCCCTCCATCCCTCCCACCCCAGCTGTCACACACTGATTGCTATTAGACTAAGAGGAGCCCCAGGGCCCTCAACACCTTAATCTCTTGTTATCTGGCTTGCAGTCACTGCCAGGTATCCCCTTTTCTTATTTCTCTCTGCTTCAAACACAATAGGGGAATGATAGCTGAGTGAGTTGTGCGCCCCCTCCTACACTGTGCCCTGAGGCTGGAGCCTCTATAGACTCTGCCTCGGACCTGTGGGTGAGTATACATCCCTTGGTCCATGCACTCAGAGATCAGGGCTGGATTGTGGCCTAGTCAAGGTGGAAACATTACCTCCTCACGCTTGCACTTGGCATTACCTCCTTATGCTTGCCACCTGGCTTTTTTAATAAGATTGGGAAAGTGAGAAGAGGTTGAAGTCTTAGGTTGGTTTGTGTCTGATCCAAACGGGTGGCTAACAGGAGAACATCAATGTAACCTTAATAGGATCCAGAGGCTTCCTTCTCTTTAGGTAATTATCTCTTTTTGTACCCGAGCTTCGGCTACAAGGAAGTGTAGGTAGGTGTTACTCTACTAAAAAGTCAGACAAGACAAGACTGGAGCTTTAAAGCAGCAGGGTTAGCCATACTATGGCCTCAATTCACTAAGCTTATCTCCTGTCTGTAATAACTCTTCTAGAGTTGTTACCATGGTGATAAGGCATGTAGTATTCAGGAAACATTTTACCTCAGGCAAACCTAAAGTTAACTCTTCTGTCTTTAACCTCTTGCCGACCGCGTCACGCCGGCAGGCGTTGCCGCGGCGGCAGCCCCAGGACCGCCTAACGCCAATTGGCGTAAAGTCCTGGGGCTCTGTTTTGCAGGAGATCGCGCGCAGGCTGCGCGCGCATCTCCTGCTTGGGGGGCGGAGCTCCGTCCCGCCTTCAGTCTGTTAGACGGCGTGGTCGCCGTCTGTTTACTCTGTGCAGCGCTGCGATCAGCAGCAGCGCTGCACTGGGGACAGCCGTGTGACACGGCTGTCCCCATGGGGGACAAGAGAGCGATCGGCTCTCATAGGCAGAAGCCTATGACAGCCGATCGCCGTAATTGGCCGGCTGTGGGGAGGGAGGGAGCGAGGGAGGGAAGGAATTTAAAGGAAGAGGGTTTTTTTTTTTTTTTAAAAACGGCAACACAAATATTTATTAAAAAAAAATAAACATGGGGGGAGCGATCATACCCCACCAACAGAGAGCTCTGTTGGTGGGGAGAAAAGGGGGGGGGCGGAATCACTCGTGTGCTATGTTGTGCGGCCCTGCAGCTTGGCCTTAAAGCTGCAGTGGCCTTTTAAACTAAAAATTGCCTGGTCACTAGGGGGGTTTAGCCCTGCAGTCCTCAAGAGGTTAAGTTAACTCTTTAATCCTTAAAATAACTCCAGAGTTAAAGACAGGCTGTTCATTAACTGTGTGTGAAAATAACTACAGAGGAGGTAAATTAACTACAGAGGAGGTAAATTAACTACAGAAGAGGTAACGTAAGGAATGAAGAGATAAGATAACTCTCTCTCACTGTGTGGTGGTAAGTTTTCTCTTGCCTTATTATCTCCAGCATGATCTTAGTGAATTGAGGCCTATGTCAGGAAAAAAACAACATGGGATATGGCATAGAAGTTGAATACTCTAAGGTGTTGTACATGTTGCAAGTAATACTCCAAGGTGTACCAGTTTCCAGTAATACTCCAAGATGTAACTGTTTCCAGTAGGGATTCAGAAATGAGAAGTGAGATTAGCTATTGGAGTCTTCCCCAGTTTTCTTCAAAATAAAAAAATGTTCATTTTTACTAACTTTTTTGGTCTGAAGGGTAGGCAGGCGCTATTCTACTAGAAAGTTAGACTAGACAGGGACTTTAAACTAAGCAAGGGAACTTGAAAACACCAGCTTCTAGTTAAGGGTTTACTGGAGCATTGCAGATCTCTAGAAGCAAAGAAGTTGGAAAAAAACTTTCTTACTACAAATGCCCCATTCTCTTGAAATGTCAAACTAAAGAAAGTTCCTTCCGCTCGCTCATCTCCAGTTATTTCTAGGGCTATATAACAATAAAATGGTGTGACTTGTTCTCGCAGGCCTTCTGTGTTATATAAACATACGTGTGGAACATTATTTCTCTATTAACAGTGAAGCAATATTAAAAAAGGGAGGGCGGGTGTGAGTGATGGACTGCTTACACTTCACAGTGGACCTCCCGCACTATTTCCAGTCAATGTCCAGGATAAAACTCATTTAGTATGTCTCCTTCTCACAAAAAATAGACTGTGGGCCTGATCTACTGATTTCTCCAGGACACTAGAGAACATAAGGGTTCCAGGAAACCTGGCCTGCATAAAAACAGTCTTTGATTTCTTTGCAGCATTTCTTTGGGCAATCTTTGGTCTGTTCAGGAGGATCTGAAGATCACACTGTATGATACAACTGACCGCAAAGTAACCGATTGCCCTACTTTGGCCCCTTTTTGTGTTATTTTTTTGCATCACATGATGCAGAATAACCAATGATGTGAAAATAAGGCCCCAAGGCATTTCTGCCCCAATCACATCAGGAAATAGGGATAGTCAGAAATGCTGATTTCCAATTACACGAAATCTGAATGAGCATTCCTATATAGTGAAGAGTGCGCAGACCCACTTCCTGAGAACAGTGGTAGCACCGAGCCCATACTGCTAAGCTTAAAGTGCTCCTACAATGTCGCAAGGACATCAGTTGCACAGGAAAGTCAACAATACATGTTGTATAGGTTGCAAAAGCTGATCCGACCCATTAGGGCATGGGCTCCACAAAACTTCTGAAGATGTCCCATGGCATCTGCCAATAAAACCTTAGTAGCAAATCCTTTAAGTTATGTAAATTTTAAGGTAGGCCTCTGTAAATCAGACTCATTAGACCAGATGTTAGATGTCCTTCTTCCAATGGTCTATGGTCTAGTTTGTGTTGCTCTGGAGTCTTTATAAGGTGCTTTTAGTGATAGAAAGTGGTCATCATGGCTACTGTGGCTGGTTAGTGGCTTCAAAGGTCCTCTTGGAGAAAGATGCAATAACTGACACCTTTCTCTTATGGCCAGCATTAATATTTTTAGCAAATGTTTGTACAGCAGCTCTTCTGCAGGATCAGATCAGCCTAAGCTTCAGTCTCTGCATGCATCAATTAGTCTTGAGCATCCATGACTTTGTCTCTCCAGTTTACCTGCTGTCCTTCCTAGGTCTACGTTTGGTATTCACTAATTACTGTAACAACAAACCAGACCTGTCTTTTTAGTGATGTGCTGACTAAGAACTTTGGGATTTGCAGCACAAACATTGCATGGTGTTGGGCCTCCCAGTTCATCAACCATCCCCTGTCCCCTTCTCTGTTCACTCAATCAGCTCTCACTGGAGATTGGCTGATGCCACAGCATGGGACACTTCAGTGTAGAAACCTGGATGGGTGGGCTGGATGGGTTGAACCCATACAACCAGCACTTTCTCCACTGGAGCAGTGACCAGTGCTAGCTAGGGATTAGGAGGCTTCTCCTGTGATGGGTGATTGTAACGAATGTGGAATTATCTCCGTGGTCAACGCACAGGGCGCGCGCTGACACTACGGAAATCCTCCACAAGCGTATAATTAGAGAGAACCCGGCTGCGGTGCAATGCACCTGTAGAGGGGAATTCCTGCCGGCAGATGGAGCTGTGGAGCACAGAGGAACAACCCCTCTGTACTAGTGTTGGGCGAACACCTGGATGTTCGGGTTCGGGCCGAACAGGCCGAACATGGGCCAGATGTTCGGCATGTTCGGCCCGAACCCCGAACTCAATGGAAGTCAATGGAGACCCGAACATGCCGCAATAAGGCCCCCCTATGGGGTCGCAGGCATAAGGGGGGAGCATGCCCCGATCGCGGGGGGAGGGGGGGGTCGGAAATTCCTCCCACCCCCTCCGCTAGCGCTCCCCCCTCTGCCCGCTTCCCCATAACAAAAGTTTGTTGAAAGTTAATACTAGTACCGGTGGCTGGCTGCTGGCAGTGGAGTGAGTGAGGAGGAGGAGTCCGCCTAGGAGAGTGACGCGTTGAGGCCGGGCAGCGGGTGGTTCAGCGGTAGTACCCTTATGGTACTTCCGCCCTTTCTCTGACCTCACGTCCTCTACGTGATGACGCATATGAGGGTACGCGTGCCGCGTACCCTCGTATGCGTCATCACGTAGAGGACGTGAGGTCAGAGAAAGGGTGGAAGTACCACAAGGGTACTACCGCTGAACCACCCGCTGCCCGGCCTCAACACGTCACTCTCCTAGGCGGACTCCTCCTCCTCACTCACTCCACTGCCAGGCCAGCAGCCAGCCACCGGTACTAGTATTAACTTTCAACAAACTTTTGTTATGGTGAAGCGGGCCGAGGGGGGAGCGCTAGCGGAGGGGGTGGGGGGAATTTCCGACCCCCCCCCCCCGCGATCGGGGCATGCTCCCCCCTTATGCCTGCGACCCCATAGGGGGGCCGTATTGCGGCATGTTCGGGCGAACAGGGCCCTGTTCGGCCGAACAGGGGCCCATGTTCGTGCCTGTTCGGCGGGCATTGAATAGTTCGGGCGAACCCGAACTAAAAAGGCCGAACACCATTAGGTGTTCGGGCGAACTCGAACATCACCCGAACAGGGTGATGTTCTGCAGAACCCGATCAGTGGCGAACACTGTTCGCCCAACACTACTCTGTACTGCCACAGATGCCAGATAGGAATTGTACGAGGGAAAGCAATGCAGGGCAAGATAGCCCCTAAAGAGAGAGAGCACAGAGACAGAATGTATGTGTGTCCACCAATCTAGTCGCCACCCAGCGACGGTGAATACACAACAGTGAAGACCAAGTGAGAAAGCAATCGCAAGAGATGGCGAATGGTAACAGCGACACAAGACAGAATAAGCACAGAGATGGGATGTATGTATGTCTACCAATGTGGTCGCCACCCAGCGACGGTGAACACACAACAGCGGAAACCAAGTGAGAACGCAATCGCAAGAGATGACGATTGCTAACAGCGACACAAGACTGAATAAGCACAGAGATGGGATGTATGTTTGTCCACCAATCTGGTCACCACCCAGTGACGGTGAACACACAACAGCTGAAACCAAGTGAGAACGCAATCGCAAGAGGTGACGATTGCTAACAGCGACACAAGACTGAATAAGCACAGAGATAGAATGTATGTGTGTCCACCAATCTAGTCACCACCCAGCGACGATGAACACACTACCACGGAAACAAAGTGGGAACGCAATCGCAAGAGTGGCGATTGCCAATAGTAACACAAGACCGAATAAGACAGAGCAGAAGTGTAGCAAGAAAGACACAGCAATAAACAATGATCAGAACATCAAGGAAAATAACAAACGCTAGCTAAACTCGAACACCGCACTCATTCGCAACAGCGAACGCGTTTAATACACGATCACCGCGCATTAGGCGCCCAGTGATAAGCGTGCCACCCTAACTAACCAACGTAACACAAACACAAAATAGAGAATGCGAACGCTTGCTAAATGGTTACCTCACCGAGCCTACAGCAAGCGTTCATACCAGACAAGACAGACAGATGGGGCTACCAGTAGCAACCGCTGCTCTGGCTAGCACCCCTTAGGCAGAATATAGAAGGAACCACCGCTGCTGCCGCTAGAGCGGCTGCGATCCAGACAGACAAACAGATAGGGCTACCAGTAGCAACCGCTGCTCTGGTTAGCACCCCTAAGGTAAAATACAGAAGGAAGCACTGCCACTACCACTAGGGCGAATGCAATCCAGACAGATGGAGCAGCCAGTAGCAACCGCAGCTCTGGCCTACACTCCCAGACAGACAGAACGATTTCCTGTCGACCGCCGCTGGCGACAAGACAATCGAGGCAGAGAACAGAACAAGGCAATACAGATAATACAACCTGACTGCACTAGAAGGGATGCCTAGTGCAGTCCCAAGGAATTACTCTAAGATAATCTTTAGCAAACGATAACAAAGGCTGACACTCCAGGTGTTAGCAGGAACAAACCATCATGACCAGCAAGGAATTCTGGGAGCACAAGGTATTTATACTGCAAGCCATCAAAGGAGGCAGCTAGGCAATTTGCATGACAAGTGTATGCAAATTCCTCAGTAGCAGAGCAAGTCTGAAACTTGCAAAGTGAAGACAGGTCTCTTTTCTAGAGACCTGTAGCCCTCAGACTTAAGAAATGGTCAAACAGTTGTCTGCCTGTGCAGACAGCAGAACGGATCATTACAGTGATCCTATGGTGTGGTTCGGTGGGCCAATAGTAAACCCGCATTTGCATCGAGATTTGCAGGTTCAAAAACTTGCATGTTCATGAACGCTAGCTCTTGGGTTCACCATTCAGCTGGTAAACCACAATACAAGAAAAAAAACAGGACCCGGTCCCCTAGCTTCCAACCCATCCCCCTTCCCGTGAAGGAGGGGGAGTCTTTTCAGAGGGGTTACGCCCCTATTCTTGCACCTATGGGGGGGGGGGCACAATTTTTACACCCTCACCCTGAGAGCTATTTAGCCTAGAAACTGCCCTGTTTAGAATCCATTGTAACTTTTGTTTTGTGTTGCTTATATTATAGGTTACTATACGCCAAGCCATGCTACAATATGATATACTATAATATCCTGCTATATTATACAGCAGCGTTTCTGGACCAGGCCATGAATATTAACCGTCCTCGCAATGTAATTCAACAATTGGCTCGTTCTAGTATTTGAGTCTATTTCGGCGTCAAGTCATTGTCACAGTCTCCTAGGTGGCAGACATAGAGACATAAAACTTGTGAAATCCAAGCCTGTGTGTTACAATTTACAGTTTTCATTTTGATTGCAGCTGCAAGTAGCGGCTGTGTTTGCAGTCTATGATAAACGCTGCACTTTAGACAGGTGTCTGGTCCTGCGAGTGCCTCCAAATTTACAGACCTGTGACAATGAGCTGCTTCCTGTGTTGTCTCGTGGAACTGACACATATTTGTAGAGAGGACTTCGAGACGCTGCTGTGAAGTTTACCTGAGTGTCAAGTTTAACCTGATTTTCCCATTTTATCTTATCATATGTGACCTCCTGTAGTCAGCAGAGATTGATTAAACCATTTAAAGACTGCTCCATGCCAATTGGTGTGGATGGGGCGGTAGCCCCAGGACCGCCTAACGCCATCAGCGTGCAGTCCTGGGGGCGGAGTTAGCAGGGGATCGCGCGTGCTAATGCACGTGCATACCCGCTTAAATAACGGAGCGCCGCTCCGCCATCAGTCTCCCAGCGGCGATCACCGCTAGGAGACTGTTAGACGGTGAAATAATCATTAGGGGGAATGATCATTGCAGAGAGCTCTGTCGGTGGGCAGAAAAGGGAAGGGGGAAAACACTTGTGTGCTGACATGTACGGCCCTGCAACAAGCCCTTAAAGGGAAGGTTCAAGCAAAAAAAAAAATGAGTTTCACTTACTTGGGGCTTCTACCAGCCCCATGTAGCCATCCTGTGCCCTCGTAGTCACTCACTGCTGCTCCAGTCCCCTGCTGGCAGCTTTCTGACCTCGGAGGTCAGGGCCACATTGCATACATTTTTACGCATTCTAGCTAGTGCAGGAACAAAAATGTACGCGTTGCACCACTAACGCGTAAAAATGTATGTGTTAATGTTCCTGCACTAGCGGGAATGTGTAAAAATGTACGCAATTCGGCCCTGACCTCCGAGGTCAGAAAGCTGCCAGCGGGGGACTGGAGCAGCAGTGAGTGACTACGAGGGCACAGGATGACTGCATGGGGCTGGTAGAAGCCCCAGGTAAGTGAAACTCATTTTTTTTTTTTGCTTGGACCTTCCCTTTAAAGCTGCAGTGGCCTATTTAGGGAAAAATGGCCTGGTCTTTAGGGGGAGTTTAACACTGCGGTCCTCAAGGGGTTAAGATGTAATGGGGCCCTAGGCAAGGTAGTAGATTTAGCCCCTTTGTGGTGCTTTTGGTAAGCTGAAGTGAAGAGATGTGAAAGAAGGCAGCAGGTGGTCCCCTTGACACCTACTAGGCCCCAGGGCCGGGCCGAGGCAGAGGCAAGAGAGGCTCCAGCCTCAGCCTCAGCTATTATTCCCCTATTTTGTTTGAAGCAGAGAGAAATAAGAAAAGGGGATACATGGCAGTGACTGCAAGCCAGATAACTAGAGATTAAGGTGTTGGAGGGGTTGGGGGACCTAGGGGCACTTCTTAGTCTAATAGCAATCAGTGTGTGACGGCTGGGGTGGGAGGGATGGAGGGGCGCACTTTGCTGTCTCAGCCTTGGGTGCTGGAGGACCTTGTCCCGACTCTGCTAGGCCCCAGGCACCTGCCTAGGTTGCCTGGTAGTTAATCCTGCTCTGGCAGTCAGGAGCACAAAGCCTATACAGATTTGAGTGTCTTATGTGCAATAGACATGAGCTGTGATGTGAATTATAGTAACACCTGGCTCATTGTGGTGGACTTTAAAGTGGACCTGAACTCTGACCTTCCTCTCTGCTGTAAAAGATATGCAACAGCATAATAAGCTTTAAAGAAAAAAAAACATTTAATTTGCTACAGCTGATACAAATCCTGCAATAAATCTGCAGTGTCTAAAATGATAAATAAAAAAATAAACAACTATGGAGCGATCAGACCCCACCAACAACAGAGAGCTCTGTTGGTGGGAAGAAAAGGGGGTGTCACTTGTGTGCTGTGTTGTGGGGCCCTGCAGCTTGGCCTTCTTAAAGCTGCAGTGGCCATTTTAATAAAAGAAATAGCCTGGTCACTAGGGGGGTTTAACACCATGGTCCTCGAGTGGTTAAAGGACAATTGTAAAATTCAAAATACATATAAATGTGCATTTCTCCTTGAGTGAAATGCATTATAAATTACTTTTTTTCCTATGTTGCCTTTACTTACAGAGGATAGTGAAAATATGACAAATGTGACAGGTTTTGGACTAGTCCTCCTCATGAAGGATTCTCAGTTATTCCTTTATTTGCAAAAGCACTTACTGAACTGCAGTTGCCGAGTCCAGCTGCAGAAATTGTGTGCGAGTAGAGAAGTTGGCTGACATCTTTGCATAGATCCTTTGCAGGGAGTGCTTTTAAGAGATGGTCGGAAATACCGATTTCTTGTTCCGCTGCAATTTTCGATTTCCACCAATGCTGATTACTGATTCCATGGATTTCCGAGGAGTCTTTTTTTTTTTTTTTTTGTCATTTTTGCATTCTCTGATTGGCCAAATACTTATGAGTTGACTCAGCATTCTCTGATTGGTCCAATGCTTCCAAGTTAATGAATCCTATATAATAATTTGCAAGTGTCTCTGCATCCCATGTCCCTATGTCGGTGCTTTTGCGTTACTGCGCATGTGCTGCACCCTTGGGACAGGACGCGAGGACTTGCCAAGGGGTCAGGGGGCGTGTGGGCGCGCGTGCAGTGGGCGGTGTGCTGACATGCGGCAGTGACAGACCTAGAACTCATTTTTAAACGGGCTTAGATCAGCTAGTTGGGCTATAATTACCGAGTTGCTGTAATGCGGTATTTCCAGAAAAAAAACTATTTCCAAGTTAGATTGTAAATGCCGATTTCAGAGATCCAAACGGAAACGCTGATTTATGTTCAGAAAAGTGGAAATTTCAAATTTCTGGAAGGAGGACATATACTGCTTGGGGGCTGGAAGGATGGCACACACTGGTAGAGGTGCTGGAGTGATGGCATACACTGCTAGAGGTGCTGGGGGGGTGGCATACACTGCAGGAGGTGAGGGGAGGATGGCACACACTGCTAGAGGTGCGGGGAGGATGGCACACACTACTGGAGGTGCTGGAAGGATGGCACACACTGCTAGAGGTGCTGGAGGGATGGCACACACTGCTAGAGGTGCTGGGAGGATGGCACACACTGCTAGAGGTGCTGGGGGGATGGCATACACTGCTGGAGGTGCGGGGAGGATGGCACACACTACTGGAGGTGCTGGAAGGATGGCACACACTGCTAGAGGTGCGGGGAGGATGGCACACACTACTGGAGGTGCTGGAAGGATGGCACACACTGCTAGAGGTGCCGGAGGGATGGCACACACTGCTGGAGGTGCTGGAGGGATGGCACACACTGCTAGAGGTGCTGGAGGGATGGCATACACTGCTGGAGGTGCTGGGGGGATTGCATACACTGCTGGAGGTGCTGGGGGGATTGCATACACTGCTAGAGGTGCTGGGGGGATTGCATACACTGCTAGAGGTGCTGGGGGGATTGCATACACTGCTAGAGGTGCTGGGGGGATTGCATACACTGCTGGAGGTGCTGGGGGGATTGCATACACTGCTGGAGGTGCTGGGGGGATTGCATACACTGCTAGAGGTGCTGGGGGGATTGCATACACTGCTGGAGGTGCTGGGGGGATGGCACACACTGCTAGAGGTGCTGGATGGATGGAATACACTGCTAGAGGTGCTGTGAGGATGGTACACACTACTGGAGGTGCTAGGAGGATGGTACACACTGCTGGAGGTGCTGGGGGGGATGGCATACACTGCTAGAGGTGCTGTGAGGATGGTACACACTACTGGAGGTGCTGGGAGGATGGCATACACTGCTAGAGGTGCTGTGAGGATGGTACACACTACTGGAGGTGCTGGGAGGATGGCATTGGCATACACTGCTGGAGGTGCTGGGGGGATGGCACACACTGCTAGAGGTGCTGGTAGGATGGCATACACTGCTAGAGGTGCTGGGAGGATGGCACACACTGCTGGATGTGCTGGGAGGATGGCACACACTGCTGGAGGTGCTGGGGGGGGGGGTGGGTGGCATACACTGTTAGAGGTGCTGTGAGGATGGTACACACTACTGGAGGTGCTGGGAGGATGGCACACACTACTGGAGGTGCTGGGAGGATGGCACACACTGCTGGATGTGCTGGGAGGATGGCACACGCTGCTGGAGGTGCTGGGAGGATGGCACACACTGCTGGATGTGCTGGGAGGATGGCACACACTGCTGGAGGTGCTGGGGGGGGGGATGGCATACACTGTTAGAGGTGCTGTGAGGATGGTACACACTACTGGAGGTGCTGTGAGGATGGTACACACTACTGGAGGTGCTGGAAGGATGGCATTGGCATACACTGCTGGAGGTGCTGGGGGGATGGCACACACTGCTAGAGGTGCTGGAAGGATGGCATACACTGCTAGAGGTGCTGTGAGGATGGTACACACTACTGAAGGTGCTGGGAGGATGGCACACACTGCTGGAGGTGCTTTGGGGATGGCATACACTGCTAGAGGTGCTGTGAGGATGGTACACACTACTGGAGGTGCTAGGAGGATGGCACACACTGCTGGAGGTGCTTTGGGGATGGCAAACACTGCTAGAGGTGCTGTGAGGATGGTACACACTAATGGAGGTGCTGGGAGGATGGCACACACTACTGGAGGTGCTGGGAGGATGGCACACACTACTGGAGGTGCTGGAAGGATGGCACACACTGCTAGAGGTGCTGGGGGGATGGCATACACTGCTGGAGGTGCGGGGAGGATGGCACACACTGCTAGAGGTGCTGGGGGGATGGCATACACTGCTGGAGGTGCTGTGAGGATGGTACACACTACTGGAGGTGCTGGAAGGATGGCACACACTGCTGGATGGGCTTGGAGGCACCACCAGGGGGGGTTAGCATGGCCGGATTTCTGGCAAGGCCACATAGGCCATGGCCTAGGGCACCAGATAAACAAGGGGCGGCCTGCAGGCAGTGGGCTTTATTTTCAAATTAAGTGTCCAAACAAATGAAAGACTTTGGGCTAACTGCACTATTAGTATCAGCTGGCATCTGCCCGTGCTGTGCTGTGCAACAGGCAGCTGCACTCAGTTAACAGCCCGACCTGGTCCAATGACATAGCATCAGCTATGTGCAGTTACGGAGGGCTGGGTCAGGCATGCACGTGGTGTGGAGGATGAAATAACCCGGTGCAGCACCAGCAAATAGTACAGAATACAGAAGGCAGACTATCACAGTACCCATTTCCTAATTATTGATTGGCCAGCGCTGTTACCATGGAGACCGCAGTGGGTACAGTACTCACTTTTTCTGACCCCACCCACTGTCCAATTGTGAGCCACTTTTGACTATGTGGGTGTGGTGGACGGCTCCCACCACGCCCATCACCTGTAGATCGCTGATTGATTTACTTCACATTGCCATGAAGAACTTGGCACTAACCGCAATAGTGGACACCAGCGGCCCAAGATTGGTTGTGTGGAGAGAGGTGGTAGGATACGGTTTGGTTAGGGGCGGCTGGCAATAGAGGGCCTTGGGCGGTAAGAAGTACAAATCCGGCCCTGGGGGTTAGGGTTAGGGTTAGGCGCCACCAGGGGGGTTAGGGTTAGGCACCATCAGGGGAGGGTTCTGTGTGAGAGTAGGGATAAGTTAGGTCATAGTAATGACTTTTCTCAGCTATATCTAGAGACCTTTTATAGCCCAGCAAATTTTGCCTATAGCAACATCCTTTTTATAAGCTAAAACTAGCTTTTTCGGCTACACCAGGAGCCCTTTGTAGCCAAATTTGGCATATATGGGCTACACCGGGCGGCCTTTGCAGCCTAATTTGGCATATGGGCTACAACAGGTGCCCTTTGTAACCGCATTTGGCATATATGGGCTACAACAGGCACCCTTTTTTGTAGCCGAATTTGGCATATATGGGCTACATCAGGCGCCCTTTTCAAATAGACGCGTCCACAATGCAACTTCTAACTTACCCTTCATAGCCCCTAACTGAAGGAGGATCTGGCCAGAGTAATGTCGAGAGCCATGTGACTAAACTCTGTCATTTACCCTCCGCTCAGGACACAGCATAGGGGTAGGAGGAAGGTGGCTACGGGAGGGGAGTGAACCTCCATCGCCAGGCGCCTGTAGGCACGTGCCTAAAGTACCTTATGGTAAATCCAGCCCTGCACACACTACTGGAGGTGCTGGAAGGATGGCACACACTGCTGTACACACACACACACACACACACACACACACACACACACACACACACACACACACACACACACACACACTGCACATATCCACACACAGCACAGGCAAATGCCACACACTCACCCATAGCATACGCATGTAGGCATACACCATACACACTGCACAAACACACACACACACACTCCAGCATAAATACCATAACTACAACACACACACATGACTTTGTTTCCAGGTAGGCTGTAGTCAGGCTGTTTGTTTACTCCCAGCACTCTTGGTAACTGCGGTCCGTTCTCCTCAGCCGGAGTGCGTTCACATGGGAATGCATTCTCGTATTTTAGGGATAAATATTTCTCACAGACAATAAACCACAAACCGAAGGGCCTCTTCTAAGCATGCTGTAATGTGAGAATTCCCATCAGCTGCAGGGTGTTTTATTCACCAAATTAGTAACCATTATTCCCTTAAACTTGACTTCCATTGCATCGCATGGCCCCCCATTAAATAAAATCCACTCTCAGTATTAGAGTAAATTACAGATTTATGGGCGATGGTAAACTACAGAGCCCTGCAGCTTTTGCAGCCTGGACCTGCTTTTATAAGAACAATCATTATATTTATTTCAACTTATGTACAGCTGCCGAAAGCCCGGGGATTTCAGGGAAAATTATACTGAAAACGGAAGATTGTTTTGTTGCATTCCTGTTGGGAATGTGCGGCCTGTTATTCGTGTTAGTGATACAGGTAGGCGGGGTCCGGAAACTGCAATAAAGGCATTTTGTAATACAAAATAAATATATAATTGCATTCTAGGCCACTTTATCGCATACATGGAATAGGGGGGCAAGGAAACATGGGGGCCCATTTTTATTAATAAAATTGTTAATGTCAACTAATATCCTTAGATTTAAACTGTAAATAGTGTAAATTATTGTAATAAAATATCGGTATATATTAAGATCTGACTACAACTTAAAGGGATACTGTAGGGGGGTCGGGGGAAAATGAGTTGAACTTACCCGGGGCTTCTAAAGGTCCCTCGCAGACATCGTGTGCCCGCGCAGCCACTCACCGATGCTCCGGCCCCGCCTCCGGTTCACTTCTAGAATTTCAGACTTTAAAGTCTGAAAACCACTGTGCCTGCATTGCTGTGTCCTTGTTCCCGCTGATGTCACCAGGAGTGTACTGCGCAGACACAGACCATACTAGGCCTGCGTAGTACGCTCCTGGTGACATCAGCGGCATCGAGGACACGGCAACGCAGACGCAGTGGTTTTTCAGACTTTAAAGTCTGAAATTCCAGAAGAGAATGGGAGGCGGGGCCAGAGCATTGGGGAGTGGCTGCACGGGCACAGGATGTCTGCGGGGGACTATTAGAAGCCCCGGGTAAGTACAACTCATTTTCCCCCGACCCCCTACAGTATCCCTTTAACTAAACCCAACTATCACTCAGTACCGTTCCTTCCTGACGCCTAATCCTAAAACCCCCCTTCCTGACGCCTAAACCCTCCTTCCTGATGCCTAACCCTAATGCTAGGTACACACAGGGTCGGATTTGTACTTTTTACCGCCCAAGGCCAACTATACCATCTGCATGGTTGTTATCTCTGTGTGCCCCAATGAGAATTCTCCTTACTTTCCATCATTGCTGTCACAGACAATAGCTATTTTAGTAATATGCGTATAGATTATAAACTATGTTTTGAACTTTTATGTTATGTTTACCATCTTGTTAATGATGGACTTATTGTGTCACCATGAGAGTTAGGCAGAGGTGAACCTGCAGGATAGAGCTTACAGGTCTCGCAGGGATGACACAAGTACAGGAAAGAGAGTTCAAAGGTTAAAGCTGTCCTTGTAGATAGGGATGGCTGCATAGAACAGCTTTACTGCCCCTCACTGAGCCGCCCCTAAATTTCTGGTGCCCCCGGCCATGGCCTAAGAGGCCTTGCCAGAAATCCAGCCCTGGGTACACACCATACAATTTTCTGTTAGATTTTCTGTTAGATTTACCTGCCAGATAATTTTTTTCCAACATGTCTGGCAGGTAAATCTAACAGAAAATTGGATGGTGTGTACCTAGCATAGAACTTCCCTACAACTTAACCTAACCCTACTCTCACACAGAACCCTCCTTTCCTGATTCATAACCATAAACCCCCGCTTATTGATGCCTTACCCTGAAACCCCTTTTTTTCTTTTTCTTTTGACTTTAAGTACTTTCTATTTAAATATTGCACCATTCTCTGTTTGGCTTAGGAAACAGAGCTCTGTACTCATCCGTTAGCCGGGCGCATCCAGCAGGTGGCGCTAATTCCATTCATACTTCACGTAACAAAAGTGTTAATGTAAACGATGGTATTGTGTTTTAAGTGGCCGTCTCGCTGCAGCCAAATGTATTGTAAACAGTGAGTTAATGGAATTAAAATGAAGCCTGCGGCATCGTAACTGATGAAGCCGCCGGCTTCGGCTCTTGTTCTTCTCCCCCTTGCCCTCTCTCTCCTATAGAACACTGGCAGCCAGGGTCATTCATCGTAAGCAAACAACCAGGGTTCCCTGCCGCGACGAATGACTCTGGGGGGACACGCATGTATTGTATAGAAGAGAGAGGGCAAGGGGGAGGAGAGCGAGAGCCGAAGGCGGCGGCTTCCTCTGTTACATTGCTGCCGGCTTCATTTTAATTCCATTAACTCACTGTTTACAATACATTTGGCCGCAGTGAAACGGCCACTTTAAGCACAATACCACCGTTTACATTAACACTTTTGTTACGTGAAGTATGAATGGAAATAGCGCCACCTGCCGGATGCGCCCGGCTAACGGATAAGTACCCAGAGCTCAACCAATTATATACATTCTAAAGTAGGCAATGAAATACGAACTTAGGGACTCCATAAAATAAGACAAGACAAGAGACAAGACAAATAACATTTATATCGCGCTTTTCTCCTGGCGGACTCAAAGCGCCAGAGCAGCAGCCACTAGGACGCGCTCTATAGGCAGTAGCAGTGTTAGGGAGACTTGCCAAAGGTCTCCTACTGAATAGTTGCTGGCTTACTGAACAGGCAGAGCCGGGATACGAACCCAGGTCTCCTGTGTCAGAGGCAGAGCCCTTAACCATTACACCATCCAGCCACCTGCAAAACCCAAGATAAGTTTTGAACTAGGAAATTCGAATTTCAAATTTTACATTTTTAAATTTCAGTGTCACGTCTCCCCTCCTTTCTTCTTTCCACTTCTTCTGCTTATCTAGTGGCTGGATAGTGTACTGGTTAAGGGCTCTGCTTTTGACATGGGAAAATCCTGTCAAGGGTCTGTACCTATTTAGTTAGGAATTCAAGGCAAGACTGTGGGGTGGCCTCTTGAGCGCATCCCAGTGGCTGCAGCTCTTGAACGCTTTGAGTCCGACACGAGAAAAGCACTATACAAATATTCAGATCTCCTCTCTTCAGAATTTCTCTAACTTCTTACTAAAATGAATTCGTTACACAAGTACAAGAGTGATTGGAGATATAGACATGATCTGACCACCCTGGAAGCACAGAAGCAGCCTACTAAGCTACAGACACACAAACACTGCTTCACCAGCCATGCGTTGCTTTGTAGGAGGGAAGAGGGAGACTGAGAGGTGATCCATGGTACAGGCTTGTCTCAAAGCAAAACAGTTAGCCAAGACAACCTATACAAATGTATCCATCAATCAAACCAATCCAACCAAACAACTGCTTTTTTTTATCCATGAGGAGAGTCAGTCCAGAAGAAATGTTGAAAGCAAGATAAACACAGGGGCGTAGCAATAGGGGGTGCAGAGGTTGTGACCACATCAGGGCCCTTGGGCCAGAGGGGCCCTCCCTCAACTGTAGTATTAGCTCTCTATTGGTCCTGTGCTCATAATAATCACTTCTATAGATACTTTGAATAGTGGTAATCATTAACAAACTGCTCCCCATCCCCTTCTTGAACCTCTGACTAGGGATGGTTGGAAATGTCGATTTCCGATTCTGCAGAAATTCCGATTTCCGCCAATGCCGATTACCGATTTCATGGATTTCTGATCGGTTTCTGATTTCCGAGTTCGGATTTCCGATTTCTGAGTAGTGGGTTTTTTGGCCATTTTTTGCACTCTCTAATTGGCCAAATACTTCCGAGTTGACTCTGCATTCTCTGATTGGTCCAATGCTTCCGAGTTCTGTGATTGGGCTAAAATTACTGAGTTGTGGTAATGCATTATTTCTTCAGAAATCCAATTTCCGATCAGTTTCCGATTTCCGAATAGTGTTTTTTTTTTACATGTTTTGTATTCTCTGGTTGGCCAAATACTTCAGAGTTGTTTCTGCATTCTCTGATTGGTCCATTGATTTCAAGTTCTGTGATTGGGCTAAAATTACCGAATTGCAGTAATGTAGTATTTCAGCAGAAATCCGATTTCCGAGTTCCATTTTCCGATTTCCGACCTGAAAATCAGATTTCCGATCGGAAATCCGGAAATTTCAATTCCGCAAAATCTAAATGAGCATCCCTGCCTCTGACACTGTAGTTGCCATTGGCAGGTTTTGGTGCTCCGTATCAATTGTTACGTATAGAGTGCTTGGGGGGCCCCATTGTAAAACTTGTATTGGGGCCCACAGCTCCTTAGCTACGCCACTGGATAAACATTGTATTGTTCGGCCATAAATAGGGTGACAATAACCAGATGTCTGTGCATAATCCAACGAACTTTAAAATTTGATTACCTTTCATTTGTACATAAGTTATACACAGAATGGTTAAAAAATTAGAGACAGCCTTTAATAACGAGTTGATCCACCTTTAGCTCTGATCACAACGGAGATTCTTCTGGGCATGGACTCAACAAGATGCTGATACTGTTGCTGAGGCCGATCGAGTATGGTGGCCAGGGCCCACGACGGGGCATGTTTACCTTTTTTTCTGTGATTCCAAGGGCACTCTTGATGGCCTCCTGCTGCTAAAGCCCATACTTTGCAAACTCAGTCTTGCTGTACATTGGTATATGCTTTGTAATGCACCTGCATTAATTTTAGCTGTAATTTGTCCTGCTGCCCTTCTGTTGCTGCAGACTGTGCCTGCTACTCACCTTTCACCTGTCTCGTTCACCAGCCTTTTACAACCAGAATAGACCTTCTCGCTTGAAGTTGTTTTTCTCAACTGGCAAACTCTAAACATCCGAGAAACTGCTGGGGGCGAGAAAATTCTAAAAGAGTCAGAGATGCTAGCACCAGCTCATGTTGCACCGATGATGATCCCTTGTCACTTGAAACTTTTGTCTTACCCATTTTGACATTAATTTCCATGATGACTATGTCCTCCCAAGCTGAGCGTTCCAAATATAAGCAAATCTGCATTGTTAACGTCACTCTGCATTACTTTTAGACTGATTTATTTGCCACTGCAACCAAAAGCTCTATTACAGCACAAAGAATAAGGCGCTAGTTGAATAATGCATGTGGTATAATGTGTGTGAAATGCAATGGAGAGTGGACACACACGGTAATACAAAGCCTGCTTGTAGCGAGTTAGAGTAACACAATCTGCTACAGTGCAGTACTGTGAACAGGCCCATGGAATTGCATGCAAAATTATTCTGCAACAGTGGTGGGACAAAATTTTGCATCGAAATTCGCAATTTTGCATCGTAATCGTAATGCAAAAGTTCAGGGATAATCGTAATTAATTTCATATGTAATAGTAGTATTTCATAATTTCACGCAATTTTCACAAAATTTTGCCTAATTTTGTGCCAATTTTGGTGGTTAATAGCAAAGCCCCCATACATGCTATTGACACCAACATTCCTATGTATGTTAAAGAGAGTAGTGGGTACAACTCAAAAGAACAATTTTTCAAAAATATTTTGTAGTTTTTGAGAAAATCGATTTTAAAAATGCAAAGAAAAATGGTTTTTAAACTGTAATTTTTCTGAGTTTAAAAACCATTTTTTCTTTGCACTTTTTAAAATCGATTTACTCAAAAACTATAAGGTCTTTTTGGAAAATTCTTTTTTTTTACTTGTACCCAATATTCTCCTCAATTTATGTAGCAAGCGACTTGACAATGGCATGGATACGCTGAAACGCGTTGCGAAGTTACTGCACACATCGACCAAAGGAGAGGCACCCATTGTCCACCACCATCCAGGACAACCCCCAATGCTGGCCACAGAGGAGGAACAGGTCGCCATCCAGGGTCATTGGTTTGGGTTTTTACCCAAGATATGCTTGTTGTCATCATTGTCAAGTAAGTGTTTTTAATCATTGCGTGATTTTTATTAAAAGTTTTAATACACTATGGAGCGCTCCTTCCAGTGGCGCAGCTAAGGAGCTGTGGGCCCTGATGCAAGTTTTACAATGGGGCCCCCCAAGCACTCTATACATAACAATTGATACGGTGCATCAAAACCTGCCAATGGCAACTACAGTATCAGAGGTGCAAGAAGGGGATGGGGAACAGCTTGATAATGATTACCACTATTCAAAGTATCTATAGAAGTGATTATTATGAGCACAGGACCAATAGAGAGCTGATACTGCAGTTGAGGGAGGGCCCTCTGGCTTAAGGGCCCCGATGCGATCACAACCTCTGCAACCCCTATTGCTACGCTCCTGGCTCCTCCTTCTACTTTTTTTCTTGTTGCAACTATACTGACTACCTATATTGGAGGCACCTGCCTATCTAACCTATATCTAACCTATACTGAGGGCACCTACCTATCTCACCTATACTGGTGGCAACTATGCCTGGCTACCTATACTGGGGGACACCTATAGCTGGCTAACTATACTTGGGGCAACTAGACCTGCCTAACCTATACTGCGGGCACCTATACCTGGCTTCATGTGGGGGGGCTATTTTTACACCCTTGCCCTGGGTGTAATTTAGCTTAGAAACTTCCCTGGTGTACCATATCATTAACAAAAATTGGTTTTCTGTTGAAATGTAATTTTGCATGCAGAAAAAAGCATGCGATTTTGATAAGTGAGGTCCCAGCCTAAGGACCCTTTCACACTAGTGCGTTTTCATTGCGTTGCATTATTTGTTTTTACTGCAGGGTAATGCTAAAGCAATAAACGTCTATGGAACATTTCATAGTCATGTAAGTCAATGGCGCTACACATATATTAAAAATTTTGTGTTGCGGTGTGCATGCGCGAAAGCATATTTTTTCAATAAACTTAAATGCAATTCGTATTTCGGCCACAGGAAGTGGGCGCTAGAGTGCCTCACTTATAGTTTGGCTTTCTGCCAGAAATGAGATTACCGCACATTGCCGCGGGTATCTCCGAAGCCTATTTTAAGCGTTGCGGTGGGATGCGATCGTCCGATCACACCGCACCTATAATGCTGGTTGCTGGTGTGAAACTGGCCTGAGGGCCCATTCACACTTGAGCGTTTTGCCAGCGATTTGGGCAAAACGATCAAACGCTAGCGCTTTTCAAAGTGCTAGGGTAATAAAAGTCTATGGGCCTGTCCTCATTTGGGCGATTTGCGCAAATCACCCCGAATTGCCCCAAAACGCTAAACGCAAACGCGTAGCCTGCACCATTTTCAGGTGATTTCCCGGCAATCGCGTTTTAGTGCTTTAGAAGCGCAAAACGCGATCGCTAAAAAATCGGCAGGTGTGAATTGTGATTTTTTTTGGGCGTTGATCGCCAAAAAAACACCAGAGCAAGCGCTAGCGTTTTGCGATCAGCAAGTGTGAATGGGCCCTGAGGCAATGTTCGTGGTGCGTGCGGCCTCCCAGCACACTGCATGCAGTGCGTTACCGCAAAACGTGCATATTAAAGGGACTCTGAGCACCTCACATGGGCATGCATTTAAGACTCCAACCAGTACTGCAAAGTACTTAAAGATGCATACCTTTCTGTAGCTTGTGCTCTCCTCTTTCATTTGATGCCTTAATCGCCGTTCTACACCAAGTTTTTGTTCGATTTCAATTTAAAAATCGCAGCAGCCATCTTGGCTATGTTATAACTTCCGGGTCACCCCTGTCTTCTCTATTAGAGAAGTGCATCACTGAATGAAGCAGGAAGAGGAAGTGACACGCATGGCCATTGCAAGAGACTCCTACAGAGGGGTCATAGCACGACTTTGTTGGAAGTCGTCTGTCTTAAGCTCAACACACACCATACAATCGTTGTACAGATTTACCAAATCTATGTAGTATAAGGGACAACAGATTAAAAATACCTTGAATGATTGATTGGAGATGCTCTTATACTACATGAAAGTGGTAAGATTGAACAACCAAGATTGTATGGTGTGTGTTGAGCCTTAAAGGCATGCCCATGAGAGATGCTTACTTTCATTGACCATTTTCTTCACTATATACAGCACAACGTGCAGATAAGGTGTGGTGCAACATTCCTGTTCCGTTGCATTTCTGCTGTTACAGCGAACACAACTCCTACTGCGAACCTAGCCTAAGTGTCTGGGTAATTCAAGGTATGACCAGTTAACCCATAGCTTGGCCCCACATTATCTGACTATAGTATGTATATTGTTCATTGTACTCAGATATGTGACCCAGTGAAGGATTTATGTCTGGTCTTTGTCCTTTGGCCAGTACAATAGAGACATTCACTACGGGAATAGGTCTGGTGCTTCGATGTACAGAAGTGACCATTCTCTGCAGGTCTCAGCTCTGCAGCCTTCCAGCAGAAAAAGGTTAACGGGATTTCTGTTTTGTTGAGGTAAATCAGGCGTGTCTTAGTGCCATGACTGACAGGATTCACACATTTTTGTCCTAAATATATTTGACTGTGTCTACTAACTGTCCAACTGTGGATTCAATACAATAAGCACCTTTTTCCATAGATAGATATAGACAAAACAGTGTTGTTCAGCTCCCTGTAAGATAATAATGTTGTCATACATCCATTACTTCTATCCATTAAAACCTATTATAAGAACCACTTTTCCAATCGACTAAATTGCCATCAAACAATCACCTTTAGAATCGTTCACAGTAGATTTGGGACATCAACGAGGTTTATGTTCTGGCAATCCGATTGCACGCATCTGATCGCTTGGACTAATCTTTGTTGAAAATTGTACAATTGGGCACCTTAAAGTCAACCTAAGATGAATGAGAGAAAAGTATTTTTTCTTATCTGGGGCTTCCTTTAACCCCCTGTAGTCAATCAGCTCCCTCGACGTCCTTCCAATCCCCTACGTTGTGCTGCTGTGGATTCAACGATCAACCTGGGTTGTGCCCCACTACGCATTTGCGCTGTTCTGGTCACTTTGCCTCCTCCATCCAGCTCCCAGAGTCGGGAGTGTTCTGCACAAGTGCAGTTACTCTCTTAAGAAACTGCGCATCCACAGAACACTCTGGCATGATTGGGTGGTGCACACAGGGCAATATCTAGGCTAAATTGTTCCCAGGGCGAGGGTGTAAAAATAATTATTTGCAATGCAGTATTTATCCTCCCAGTATAGGTAGCCAGGTACAAGAGCACCCACCCAGTATCAATAGGCAGGTACAGGTGCCCCCAGTATAGGTAGCCAGCATAGGTGCCCCCAGTACAGGTAGCCAGGTATAGGTGCCCACAGTATAGGTAGCCAGTTATGGGTGCCCCAGCATAGATAGGCAGTAATTGGTGCCCCAGTATGGGTAAACAGTTATGGATGTCCCATCATAGGTAGTTAGTTATGGGTGCCCCAGCATAGGTAGCCAGTTATGGGTGCCCCAGTATAGATATCCAGTTATGGGTGCCTCAGCATAGGTAGCCAGTTATGGGTGCCTCAGCATAGGTAGTCAGTTATGGGAGCCTCAGCATAGGTAGCCAATTATGGGTGCCTCAGCATAGGTAGCCAATTATGGCTGCCTCAGCATAGGTAGCCAGTTATGGGTGCCCCAGTATAGATATCCAGTTATGGGTGCCTCAGCATAGGTAGCCAGTTGTGCCTCAGCATAGGTAGCCAGTTATGGGAGCCTCAGCATAGGTAGCCAGTTATGGGTGCCTCAGCATAGGAAGACAGTTATGGGTGCCCCTGGGTCCGCAGTAGGGAAAATGTTATTTTCACTACAGTTCTACTTTTAGTCTTTAGCCGAATACTCACCACCCGACGGAAACGATAGATCCAGCGACGTCCCCCTCACGACGAGTGTTCAACGATCCATCTTCTGCCCGAGAATGCGTGACGTCACACAACGGGGGCGCATGGGTAGTCAACCGATCTGAGTCTTTGGGGATCTAAAAGATCCGCTGCCTGTGACAGTCATTATCATCGCACGACGCTAAACGACATTTGCGCGCCTATACCCATATTGCGAGGTCCTGGATCCGATCACTCATCGCTCAAAGTATTGCCGGTCGTCGGGAAAATCATCAGGAAAATTGTGTCGTGGCTACGGGCCTGAAGTTGATTGAAGTGAGCGTTCATCTATCTGTACATATAACTTCACCTTAGAAGTGTACTTTACAAGAGCACAGAATGGTGTCCTTTTGACACTACTTACTTTTTTTTTTGCTTGGATATATGAGGATATTATTGTTTTCTTGCCAGTTTCTCTTTAAGGGCACCACAAATCTGACATTCCAGTGCATTTACATCAGGATATAACTGTGACTTGGGCCTTTTTTGAAGCTGTAAAAATCCATTTATTTTTACTAGTCCTCACACTCCATGTTGGCTTCACATCCTTCTTCTTCCAAGATACAGTGGGTTGTTTACAGCCCAATCAAAGGATCAAACAAACCTTTATTTGTCGTCTGTTAAAATCGGCGAGGTCAAAAGAGAAGGACGGAATTTTTTAAGTTGGTGTTCAGAATCGGGGGGAGGTTAGCTGATTGGCCTTTTAGACGCTTTGCCCTCATCTCTCTTTGTCAATTAGCGCGGGTTGAGGTTAACTGAGGTACCACTGACATAATCTCCATATTTTGGGAACAATGGGACTTGTGTTAATCCGCAGTGAATGTTAGGCGTGTGTGTTCTGTTTGAGCCCTGAGACATCAAATGATTGCGCTCACACAAGCCTTTTTCTTAAATATAGTTTGCACTCATTTGAATAGGGCAAGCGCCCTGAGGCACAAATTTGCAGAAAGCCTGTTTGTGCCTCTAAGGATGACAGTGAGGGCCTTTGATTAATTACTCAGACAGAAGCTATGTTAACGCGTATCGCTCTGTACTGGGAACATATTTGAGCGATATCGTCACTTTAAACGTTATGACACGGGTAATTACTGCACTCAGGTTGAGGCTGACAGTCCCTCGTATTTAAGATGCTCCTGTGCTGCTGTCTACATTTATATTTTGCAGGCAGTATGAGGACCTGTGGCCACCTGATAGATACCGTAGCTCCCAACTGTCCCTTTTGTAGAGTGATAGTCCCTCTTTGGGAACCAAATCCCACTGTCCCTCTTTCGTCCTCATTTGTCCTTCTTTCAGGATTGATGTACAGATGTGTGTAAATATATGTATGTTTCTAACAAATAATATGTTTAATTGACTAAACTTCATTTAAATTGATATATTTATTATTTTCAAATGTTAAAAAACAGAAAACTACTGATGCTAGAAAGGACCTGTTTTTGCTTCTGAATTCTTCGTGATGCACAAAGAGGGGTGAGCTAGAGGGTTTTGTTAGAAGTGTGGGTTGGGGGCGTGTCTTAAAGGACCGCTATTGCAAAAAAGTAGGCGGTTAAAATCTAATAGAACTGACAGGTTTTGGGCCAGTCCTTCTCCTCATGGGGGATTCTCAGGGTTGTGTTTGTTTTCAACAGCATTTCCTGAACAGCAGTTGCAAAGTCTAACGGATAAAATAGTGTGCAAGTGATTAGAGAGGCTTGCTGGTATCTTACTATTTTGGCAGTTAAACTGCTGTTCAGGAAATGCTGTTGAAAACAAACAAAACCCTGAGAACCCACCGTGAGGAGATGGACTGCCCCAAAACCTGTCGGTTCTGTCAGATTTTGACTACCTACTTTTTTTGCGATAGTGGTCCTTTAAAGTGTCACTTTTTCTTATCTCAAAATGTTGGGAGGTATGAGGTACAATGGGGCCTATTCAAAGAGAACACGGCCGGTTTTATATATTTTGTGCCCCCCTAGGCCAGGTATGTTGTTACTCAGTTTGTAATGTACAGCTGTGCCACTCCCATTCCATGTGCAGCCCCCTCTTCCATGTGTATCATCCATGTACTGTAGCACCTATCTTTCATATCTGCCTGGGGCATCAGTTTCTCTTTTTCATGTGTCGCTTTCCATTTTCAGCCTCCTCTTTCATATGTAGCAACCACACTTTCATGTCCTTGTGCTCCTCCCTCTGTGCTGCAGCCAGCCAAGGCCCGGGCCTTTGTGGCCTTTCAAGAAATCCAGCTGTGAAAGAGAGCCAATTACAAATGGGCATTTGCAGCGATCAGAATCTTTAGAATAGCACAAGGGAGTTTATTTTTGAAGAGGAGGCACTCCATGGGCACACTTGAATTTGTCTTAATGTGGTCATCCCTTTTTCGGGGATACACCTGGAGAAGGGGTAGAATCCGAAACATGTTGTGTATTGCCACATTAAAGAGGCACTGAAGTGACAAAATGCAGAATGCAGTAAATTATTCAGGATACCCACTTTAATGTTAATGTCAACTTCAGAAACGCTTCCTATATCTATATATTGCTGTATATTGTATGTAGCCCCGCCCTCCCAGTGAGGCTTAGCCTAGGCTGTTCAGCTATGCAGAATTCTCCTCCCAGAGCATTTTGGGAGACCAGGCATTATTTTCATTGGCCTCGGAATGCTGAGAAATAAACATTTTGCAGGGCTGCACCTGACAGGACTAAATGATACATTTCAGAATGTAAATCAGGGCGAGAAAATGATTTTACAATAGCGAAACACTGACTAAGTAATTTATAAATGAATATTTAAAAAAGAAAATAAACAGTTTGATTCATTATGTTATTTTCACTACAGTTCCTCTTTAAGGCAAACACAAGTTTACATGCCACTAGAGTACTTTCTTCTATGTAAGACAGATCATTTTATCAGAGAGCTGCGTCGATGTTTTTGGTGCCGCCATAGGCCATAATGAGAATTACAGCTATAGCAGACTAATTTAGGTGCCGGCGATTGGCAGAGCTCCAATCAGAAAAAAAAGGTAATTCAGCTGCAGGCAAAAGCCGGTGCCCAAATGAAGTCCCCCCTCCCCACCCCCAGGAGTTGCGACAACTCAGAGGGGGAATAGCCTTAACATCACCGGGGAGTTTGCCTGCAGTAGGGTGAGCCGTCTTTCGGCTTCACCCTAAGCCAGAATGTGTCAGCGGCAATATTGAATCTTTGCCCTTCTATGTATTTCTGATTGAATAAGTATCAGATCGGACCTGCCGGAAATAATTGATTTGGTCCATCTATCTGATGGGAAATTGCATGGTGTGTACCAGGCATTGGAGGTTATTATGCCCAAATCTATAGTGAAAACACTGATCCTATTTACACAAGCTGTATTTCTAAGGTATTAGATCAAGTCAAATTGTACATATGATACAAGTCAAAGTGTCAGTACTGGAAATCCAAGGAGGCATCAAAGCTCTCTCAAACAAGGCACCAGGTCCTGATGGGCTAACTGGTAAGTTCCACAACATATTAAACAAAGAGGTATGCCACTCTCTAACATCAGGGTACAACAAAATACTATTGTAGGTTGAATTTCTGGAGGCCGCGAGAATGGCCTACATTAAACTGATCACAAAGCCGGTAAAGACTTACAATCACCGGCAGCCTATAGGCCGATGTCTTTAATTAATGTAGACACAAAACTTCTTATGTGACTTATGGTAAATAGACTGGTGGCTATACTACTTGAATTGGTGAGCACCAGCCAATCTGGATTTGTGAAATAGAGGTCTGCAGTGGCCGTCAACATTTCTAAGGTTCTTACCATATTAGACTATGCCAAGATATATCCTAGGACCTACAAATACTATGTATTATTATTTCTCGAAGCTGAAAAAAGCCCTGGTTAGAATAGGTCTTTGCCAGTATGCACTTCCCTTCTAAATTTGGAATGCTACTGTATGTTCTACATCTTAATCCTTTGGCCCAAGTATTTACTCCTCATTTTTTATCTACCCATTAGACCCTGGAGAAGGGCACTAGACAGGGATGCCCATTGCCTCCCCTTGCTATTTAATTTGGCACTTGAGCCTTGACTGCAACTACTTGAGCAACATGTAAAGGGTATTACACTAGGCTAGGAAAAAGTGTTGCTTGCAGCATTTTGTGATGATCTGATGATGTGTCTGGATAATCCGCGGGAACAGGTTCCTGGGGGGGCTCAGCGCATCTCTGATGGAGGCCATTCGGAGGCGGCCTGGTGTTGCGCTGATCCACCTTTTGCACATTTTTCAATTTTCGATTTTACTTGATTAGCCGCACCCAGGCTATGCATATACATAGGTTAGGATTTAGTTAGTGTTAGGCCCCTCCCATGGAGGATTGACTTCTTCACAGTGGGAGGGACGAGTACTTAATAGGTTGCATGCAAGCTGTTACAGGACACCAACATCCTCCTCCAGTGGTAGACAGGTCATGTGTATGCTCGGTGTGTATTATAGCCCACAAGTGGGGCTTGCACTCTTTTGCAGGTAGGCACTTGCCTGTTTTTAAGTAGCGCTGTTCATTTCCTTGCTATGTACTAATTTAATTCGTTTTTGGTCAGCTGCTCCCACTTAACAGCCATGCTTTTGGTGTATATGCAGAGCTTCTGTTTGGGTTCAAGGTGCGTTTGTAGTTCCTGGGGGGGCTCAGCGCATCTCTGATGGAGGCCATTCGGAGGCGGCCTGGTGTTGCGCTCATCCACCTTTTGCGCAATTTCCCTCTGATTTTCAAGACTGTCTCGGAAGTGGGTGTCCTGGGTGAGTTCTAAGTTAATCAAAGCGAATCAGAGTTTCTGTACCTCTCTAATTTCCAGGATCAGGATTTGGGTAACCTGCAGAAAAAGGTCAGCAGCCAGGTTAGATATCAGGGGATTAAACTGGGTAGAGGCTTCTCTTCTCCATATTCTTTAAATCATGATCCTTTACTGAAGTAAATCCGAAATCAATTACGGTAGTACATTGGGAATCCTTGCCCATAATTTTAATTGGGAAAGCTGCCTTAATAAAATTTGCAAGCTTCAGGAGATTTCTATATCCATTACAAACCATTCCCGTTATTGAAGAATGAAGATATTCAGACACACTACAGATAACCTTTACAGAATTTCTGTGGGCACTGGGCACTGGGCAGGTAGAAAACCCAGAATAGTGTTCTTCAAACTGAAGCTGTCCAAGCAAAAAGTGGGTCTGGGAATGCCTGATATATCCCTGATATACATACTTATAATCAGACTAGTGTTTCCTCTAATTTCTGCCTCAAAACAGCCTTTGCCAAGCCTTGGTCTTTAGCAGCAATACTAATCACTCCTTACAAAGACCTTCCCCCTAAGGGCTCTTTCATACCAGAGCCCCTTTTCAGCGTTTTAACGCAAAGTCTATACTTTGCGTTAACCAAGGTAAAAGGAAAGTCCATAGACTTTCATTTGACCTTTCACACCCGACGCTGCGTTTCGATTCGTTGCGGTACGACGCACTCAGGTGCATTTTATCGTCGGGAATCGGCGTTTCCCCGTCGGATTAATTGATACTACCGCCGCTACTCAGCGTTGCACCGCAGATTCCCGATGACAGACGCAGTCTAGTCAACGCGTGCAGGAGACCAGCTCCTGCACGCATTGTTAGATGTGAAACAGGCCTAAGTAAAATGGTAAAAGACACCTGTATAACCTGAAAGGAGCTGAGGGAAAAAATTTGTTCAGGTCTCTAAATATATGCCCCTTTGGTGTCATCCAGGATTCCCAGCTGCTCTGGCCCATACTGGATTCTTCTTGGAATGGGAAGAAAGAGAAATCAGAAGGTTGGGGATTATGTTGGACCTGAGAGGGAATGTCAATAGTTTCACAGAACTCAGACGCTTGACACATCTAGAATTCACTTTCTCTATTATGCATCAGTGAAGGCCCATGTATGCTCGAAGTTAAAGTTCTGTCAGGGATCTGGGTTACAAATAAGTTTGAAAAGTTTGTCTCTGCTTTGACTCCAAAAAGATCTCTGACAGAAATTCAGGCAAATTTGTGACAAGTGGGTCCTTTCGCAGCTGAGTAGGTGGATGGAACAAAAATATTGAGGATGCGAATATTTCTCCCAAAACAATACAAGGTAATAACTTGAGCAGAATGCTGATAAAGTGCAAGGTGGGCAGGGAATAACAATTTTTTTTATTTAAGGTATGCTCTACCACCGGCCCATTGTACCCCGGCCTGCCCAAAATGTCTGCTACCGCAGATGGATATGTTACACTGTGTCTGGCTGTGCCCTGATAGTAAAAAGTTTTGGCATAATGCACAGTTATATATTTAGAGCATATGTGGTGTTGACTTGGAATTTTCCCCACAGCTATGGTTTTCAACTATACAACTTCATCAGACTCATCTAGTAAGACGTTAAACTTCAATCCCAAAGAGAAGATGTGGTTTGCTCATCTTGGCACATATGCAATTAACTTTTTCTCCTGAGTTTTCACCTTGGTGATATTTTTAAAATTGTTGTCAATTAAATGCCCTTTAAACCACCAGCGAGCAAGAAAATACTCAAAATGATAGGAAGCTACCGGTATTTTAAATGGAAGATACAAAATTATCTCTTAGGAGAAAACTAAGGAGAAAAATTGAATTGCATATGGGTCCTTGTGTTAATAGCTGCCCAAAAGACAATGTACAATAAATGGATATGTTGACTCCCATTACCTGGGATTTCTAGAAAAAATTAATCCACATGATGAACATGGACAGAAGGAGAAGGGAAGCTCTTATGCATATGGATATGGAGAAGTCACATAAAAGGTTCTTTTTGTCATTGACAACACTTACATGTCAACAGAGACACAATTCATTATGGATCCTTTTATTCGACCGCCTCACGCCAATCAACGGTGGTAGAGTGGCACACTGAGGACATCCTAACACTAAATGGCATCATCTCGCTTCTCACGGGATCGTGCGCGCGTTCCCTACACTGCACACAGCGGGGCTCCGTGATCAGCCTGCCAGCTGCGATCAGAGCTGGCAGGCTGGATTTAACGAAATAACAAACAAATAAATATGTGTACAGTGCTGTGATCTAGCGTAGCACTGTACTGGGGACAGCCCTGTCACTTAGCTGTCCCTCCTAAGGGCTCACAATCTAATCCCTGCCATAAGATGATGCCTATGTATGTGCAGTGTAGTGTATGGATTGCATTATAGGGCCAATTTAAGGGGGAAGGGGAGGGGACTAAAAGAAAGAGGTTTTTTTTCTTCTATAAATAAATGTATCTTATTTATTAATAAAAAAAAATAAATGGCAGCAGCAATCAGAGACCACCAAAAGTTTGCTCTATTAGTGGGAAGAAAAGGTGGTACAATTCATTTGGGTGGTAAACTGTATGGCTGAGCAATAAACTGTTAAAGCCGTGTGGTGTTGAATTGTACAAATGTGCCTGGTCACTAGGGAGGTATAAACCTCTGGGGCTCAAGAGGTGAAATATACCTCATGGTATGCCTCCTTAGACCTTTGAGTACCTTTGAGTAAAGTTAGAGAGTTCATTAGCAGTGAGGGTGATGGGGTGGTTTGAGAGTGCGAATTTGGTGGGGGGATAGTTGTTGCCCTTGCTCTTTGTATATAAACTTGTATGCATGCCCAGTGCGCTAAAAAAAGTGAGTAAATACATGCGTAATAGCATGACACTACTGAGTAATGTGAGTAATCCACATTATTTTTTTAAAAGCAGAAACTTTTTTTTTTAGCAGTATTCATAAGACTACCATAAATATTAACTTCAACACAACCGATATAACTAGGGGCATAATATTATGTAATAACTTGTAATGATCAGGGGAAACTTAGAGGAGATCTATCGTATTTATAAGAAAAGTCACCCTTGAAGCACAACACCTCCCCGTATTTCTCCGCACCGCGGCCTACAAATAAAGTCCCTTTACATTTGCAGACTACTACTCAATAAGGTGCTTGTTACGCTCTCCCATTAATAGCGTCATAACAATTTTATATTATTTGCTACCGCTGGGCCAGGTCCTAATAAATAGCAATAAATCCTATCTCCTGGATCTAACTCCCTGCCAGAGTTTTATATCACATCTCTAATGCCTCTTAGAAATGGAAACATTTAGCCTCGTATAAAAAAAAAAAAGAAAAAAAAAGAAATATTTTTATACTGTGTCCCATTCACAGACCACATCAGAGGTGTTCTAAGAATAGAACAGATCAAATGTATTTTATGGAAATATAATGAGAAGGAGATGTGTTCCCAAAACGCTCTGGAACAATGGAATGTAACATAGGCAGGCAGTCTTCAGCGCTCCTAACAATTTTCTCATGTGAAAGGAAAGCATCCTGGCTGGAGGACACGGCCAACCTCACCAGGAATTCTCCTACGTAAAATAGAGAGAGAGAGGGGGGGAAAGAACGGGGAGGAAGTATGGAAGTTGACCGTTAAATGGGCTGTAAAGAACAATAAAAACAGTTTCCATCTGAAAAGAGTTTGCAAATTTTCTAATTGATTGTAAAATCGGAAAATCGAGGCCAGGAACCTCTAATCTGCTGAGAGGCTGGGAACGGTGTAAGAAATGGTATCCAAAAATTCTTGTTTTAAGGGATCTTTGAGCAATATCTGAAAGGAATACTCAGAGTACGATGCCAATTTTCATTTAAAATGGAACTCCACGTTCATAAAAAATATGAAAAAGGTTTCTCAGTATTCCCTTTTTTGTTAAACAGATTATTTCTGATTTCCTGTTTCGGATCAGGTCAAATGGGGGTAGGGATTGACAGGCATCTAATAGACATCTGTGTTACGTATCGGTAATCAGGCGCCCAAGGTGGCTTGTACACAGAAATTAATGGGTGTAGCCAGGGCCGGATTTGTACTTTTTACTGCCCAAGGCCAGCTATACCATCTGTATGGTCGTTATCTCTATGTGTGCCCCAATGAAAATTCTCCTTACTTTCCATCATTGGTGTCACAGACAATAGCATTTTTAGTAATAAACATATAAATTATAAGTTATGTTTTCCTTAAGAACTTTTTTGTCATGCTCGCCATCTTAATAATAATGGACCTATTGTGTGAACATGAGAGTTAGGCTGATGTGTACCTACAAGATAGAGCTTACAGGTCTTGCAGGGACAACACAAGTACAGGACAGAGCGTTCAAAGATTAAAGCTGTCCTTGTAGATAAGGATGGCTGCATAGAACAGCTTTATGGCCCCTTACTCAGCCGCCCCTAAACAAGGCTGGATTTCTGGTGCCCTAGGCCATGGCCTATGTGGCCTAGCCAGAAATCCGGCCCTAGGTGTAGCCAATCGTAGATGATCAGCTACAACTAGTGGTCATTATGGCGCTGGGGTCTAAAGATTTGTTTTAGGCATGGGGAAGGGGGGGGGGGAGGAGGGTCGGGTTGGGCTTTGGGTGGGGGAGTGGATTTTAGGTACTTAGGGGGTATGTGTGGGGGGTTATTTTTAGGCATTAGGTCGGGAAGGTTCAAGTGAGAATGGTTGCCGGGTAGTGCATAGCAGTGTTGCTTGCGAATTTTCACCACAGTCATTTTTGCATTGAAAATGCTAATTTCGATTGCAAAAATATATTCCAGAAAATACATAGTGTATTTTCACAATGTCAATTTTTGCAAAAAAAAAAAGTGCCAATGCCATATTATGTACTCTCCTATGCTGCCTCTGATATAATAAGTGAGGTGAAAATATCCACAGTGGGAATGAAGTCCAAACACTGGTATACTTGGTATAAAACACTGATAGAAATTCTGACCCTCTCCAATGATAATAACCTTTTTGGTTGGAGTTCTACCTTAGATGCCAAAAATCTTTGTGCTGGAGCCAGGAATACATAATTCTAACTAACTTTCTTTTAAATCACCCCCTCCTTTTTAAATGTATAATGACCATCATGTGTAGAAGACAAGATGGGCATTCAGGAAATGTGTTTAGTTGGATTTCCATGGCAATATGTAATATTTAATGACATGGCAATGCAAATGACATTAATTTAATGACATTCATTTTTAATGACATGGCAATGCTACAGTGAATGGAGAGTCACTGTTGTATTACGTTCCACAGATATTAGTCAGCTGGAAGAGGAACGATATACATTGTGTCAACAGATATGGTACAGGTTCTGCAGATGTTACTCTAAAAGTCTGCTGGATAGTCTTCAGGAGTTATGGTGGAAGGGTTGTAGCTGGTTTCAGTCCTACATGTAGACAACAATATCAGTTTAAGAAGCAATACAAGGAAGGATTGCAAAATATAGGGGGCGAGGAAAGAAAGACGGAATGATAGAAAGGTGAAATAAAGTAGGAAACTAGTAAAGAATAGTTTAATGAAGGCAAGAAGATAGGCTGAAAGGCAAGCCAGGTATGGAATTAATACACAGTGAGGGTGAAGAAAAGAGGGAAAAAGGTGGAAGACATGGAGCTGTGGTGAGGTAGGATAAAGAAGGAAGAAAGGAAGGAGAGGAAGGAAGAAGGAAGAGGGGAAGGGAGAAAGAAGAAGGAAAGGAAGGAAGGAGAGCAGAAAGAAAGAAAGAAAGAAAGAGAGAAAGGGTGTGTGTTAGAGTTGGGCCGAACCTCCGATTTTAGGTTCGCGAACCTGGTTCGCGAACTTCCGCGGAAGGTTCGGTTCGCGTTAAAGTTCGCGAACCGCAATAGACTTCAATGGGGATGCGAACTTTGAAAAAAAAAATAATTATGCTGGCCACAAAAGTAATGGAAAAGATGTTTCAAGGGGTCTAACACCTGGAGGGGGGCATGGCGGAGTGGGATACATGCCAAAAGTCCCCGGGAAAAATCTGGATTTGACGCAAAGCAGCGTTTTAAGGGCAGAAATCACATTGAATGCTAAATGACAGGCCTAAAGTGCTTTCAAACATCTTGCATGTGTATACATCAATCAGGTAGTGTAATTAAGGTACTGCTTCACACTAACACACCAAACTCACCGTGTAACGCAGCGCAAACAGCTGTTTGTGTAGTGACGGCTGTGCTGGACTGGTGCGCACCATGGCGAGAGTGCAGGTTTTGGTGGCTTTACAGCCCATATGGTCGCCTGGCTGATGTAGCTGAATGACAGAACAGTGACTGTCCAGCTGATCAAATTTGGTCTGACCACAATGAGGCAACGACCTTATTATCGTGGGTGTGCCCCCCGAGACACTCATCTAGGCGCCGGTCATTGCTTCATTGTGATACGCAAGCCCCTTCACCACGGCAAGGTAATGATCACGAAGGGGAATGGGCGCATGTACATGCCTTTTCTTTTGTTGTTGCAGCTGCCCGCAGTGCAGCCAGAAAAATTAGGCAGTCATGTACACGCAGCAGAAAAATTATTACAGCGGCCGCTGCTAGCAGCGGCCTAAAAAATTCAGCAATCCGCCTGGAGTCCCGGACCCTGTTGGTGGTGGCGGAGAAGGTAGTGAAGCGGCCTGCAGGCAGACATGCTGTGTGGAGGGACTGGGAGCGACTTAGTCTTCTTGGGGCAGGCCAGGCAGCCAGTCACACGGCGTGCAGGCAGAGATGCTGTGTGTGCGGGGTAGTGTTGGGCGAACAGTGTTCGCCACTGTTCGGGTTCTGCAGAACATCACCCTGTTCAGGTGATGTTCGAGTTCGGCCGAACACCTGATGGTGTTCGGCCTTTTAAGTTCGGGTTCGCCCCGAACTTCTGTATGCCCCCGAACAGGGCCGAACAGGGCCCCTGTTCGGGCGAACAGGGCCCTGTTCGGCCGAACAGGCCGCAATACGGCCCCCCTATGGGGTCGCAGGCATAAGGGGGGAGCATGCCCCGACGCGGGGGGGGTCGGAAATTCCCCCCACCCCCTCCGCTAGCGCTCCCCCCTCTGCCCGCTTCCCCATAAAAAAAGTTTAAATCAAGTTCAATAGTAGTGTACCTGGGCTGGTGGCATTGGCTGGCAGTGGAGTGAGGAGGAGGAGGAGTCCGAGTAGCAGAGTGACGTTGAGGCCGGGCAGCGGGCGGTTCAGCGCTAGTACCCTTGTGGTACTTCCGCCCTTTCTCTGACCTCACGTCCTCTGCATACGAGGGTACGCATCACGCGTGCCCTCGTATGCGTCATCACGCAGAGGACGTGAGGTCAGAGAAAGGGCGGAAGTACCACAAGGGTACTAGCGCTGAACCGCCCGCTGCCCGGCCTCAACGTCACTCTGCTATTTGGACTCCTCCTCCTCCTCACTCCACTGCCAGCCAATGCCACCAGCCCAGGTACTATTGAACTTGATTTAAACTTTTTGTATGGGGAAGCGGGCAGAGGGGGGAGCGCTAGCGGAGGGGGTGGGGGGAATTTCCGACCCCCCCCGCGACCGGGGCATGCTCCCCCCTTATGCCTGCGACCCCATAGGGCCCCCAAAATGGGCATGTTCGGGGGTCCCATTGACTCCCATTGAGTTCGGCGTTCGGGCCGAACATGCCGAACATCTGGCCCATGTTCGGCCTGTTCGGCCCGAACCCGAACATCCAGGTGTTCGCCCAACACTAGTGCGGGGACTGACTTAGTCTTGGGGCGGGCAGCAGCCCTCCGGGATCCATGCCTCATTCATTTTGATAAAGGTGAGGTACTTAACACTTTTGTGACTTAGGCGACTTCTCTTCTCTGTGACAATGCCTCCAGCTGCGCTGAAGGTCCTTTCTGACAGGACGCTTGCGGCAGGGCAGGAGAGAAGTTGGATGGCAAATTGGGACAGTTCTGGCCACAGGTCAAGCCTGCGCACCCAGTAGTTCAAGGGTTCCTCATCGCTGTTCACAGCAGTGTCTACATCCACACTTAAGGCCAGGTAGTCGGCTACCTGCCGTTCCAGGCGTTGGTGGAGGGTGGATCCGGAAGGGCTACGGCGAGGCGTTGGACTAAAGAACGTCCGCATGTCCGACATCACCATGAGATCGCTGGAGCGTCCTGTCTTTGACTGCGTGGACACGGGAGGAGGATTAGTGGCAGTGGTACCTTGCTGGCGTTGTGCCGTCACATCACCCTTAAAGGCATTGTAAAGCATAGTTGACAGCTGGTTCTGCATGTGCTGCATCCTTTCCACCTTCCGGTTAGAGTTGGGCCGAACAGTTCGCCTGGCGAACCTCTCTGGGCCTCTTACTACTTCCGGGTCGCAATGACCCGGAGTAGTACGCCTGCGCTGCCCGGCGGAGCGCGTCCTAGATCGCGCTCCTGTTGCCGGGCGCTCTCTGCGCATGAGCGTGACGTCACTCATGACGTCACGCACATGCGCAGAGAGTGCCCGGCAACGGGAGCGCGATCTAGGACGCGCTCCGCCGGGCAGCGCAGGCGTACTACTCCGGGTCATTGCGACCCGGAAGTAGTAAGAGGCCCATGAATTTAGAGATGTTCGCCGGCGAACGGTTCGGGAACCGTTCGCCACATCTCTACTTCCGGTGAGTTGGTAACAGGTCCGCCACTTTGTGCCTGTACCGAGGGTCTAGTAGTGTGGCCACCCAGTACAGCTCATTCCCCTTGAGGTTTTTTATACGGGGGTCCCTCAACAGGCAGGACAGCATAAAAGACGACATCTGCACAAAGTCGGATCCAGTACCCTCCATCTCCTCTTGCTCTTCCTCAGTGACGTCAGGTAAGTCAACCTCCTCCCCCCAGCCGCGAACAATACCACGGGAAGGTTGAGCAGCACAAGCCCCTTGCGATGCCTGCTGAGGTTGTTCTCCTGCCGCTGTCCCCTCCTCCTCCTCCTCCTCCTCCCCCAAAGAAACACCTTGCTCATCATCCTCTGAGTCTGACTCGTCTTCTGCACACGACTTCTCTTCTTCCTCCTCCTCCCCCCTCTGTGCTGCCGCAGGTGTTGAGGAAACAGCTGGGTCTGATGAAAATTGGTCCCATGCCTGTTCCTGCCGTAACGGTTCCTGGTCACGCTCATTCACAGCTTCATCCGCCACTCTACGCACAGCACGCTCCAAGAAGTAAGCGTAGGGAATTAAGTCGCTGATGGTGCCCTCACTGCGGCTCACCAGGTTGGTCACCTCCTCAAACGGCCGCATTAGCCTGCATGCATTTTCTATCAGTGTCCAGTTGTCGGGCCAGAACATCCCCATCTTCCCAGACTGTTTCATTCTACTGTAGTTGTAGAGGTAGTGGGTCACGGCTTTCTTCTGTTCTAGCAGGCGGGAGAACATGAGCAGGGTCGAGTTCCAGCGAGTCGGGCTATCGCAAATGAGGCGTCTCACCGGCATGTTGTTTTTGCGCTGAATTTCCGCAAAGCGTGCCATGGCTGTGTAAGACCGCCTCAAATGCCCACAGAACTTCCTGGCCTGCTTCAGGACATTCGCTAAGCCAGGGTACTTTGCCACAAATCTTTGAACCACTAGATTCATGACATGTGCCATGCAGGGTATGTGTGTCAGCTTCCCCATATGCAAAGCGGTAAGCAGATTGCTGCCGTTGTCGCACACCACGTTGCCTATCTCCAGGTGGTGCGGGGTCAGCCACTCATCCACCTGTTTCTTAAGAGCAGCCAGGAGAGCTGCTCCAGTGTGACTCTCCGCTTTGAGACAAGACATGTCTAAGATGGCGTGACAGCGTCGTACCTGGCATGCAGCATAGGCCCTGCGGAGCTGGGGCTTTGTAGCTGGAGAGGAGAACTGCCACTCAGCCAAGGAGGAGGAGGACAGCGAAGAGCATGTAGCAGGAGGAGAGGAGGTGGCAGGAGGCCTGCCTGCAAGCCGTGGAGGTGTCACAATTTGGTCCGCTGCGCCCTGCTTGCCATCGTTCACCACCAGGTTCACCCAATGGGCTGTGTAGGTAATGTAGCGGCCCTGCCCGTGCTTGGCAGACCAGGCATCCGTGGTCAGGTGTACCCTTGACCCAACGCTCTTCGCAAGAGATGACACCACTTGCCTCTCAACTTCACGGTGCAGTTGGGGTATGGCCTTTCTCGAAAAATAAGTGCGGCCTGGCATCTTCCACTGCGGTGTTCCGATGGCCACAAATTTACGGAAGGCCTCAGAGTCCACCAGCCGGTATGGTAACAGCTGCCGAGCTAACAGTTCCGCCACGCCAGCTGTCAGACGCCGGGCAAGGGGGTGACTGGCCGAAATTGGCTTCTTCCGCTCAAACATTTCCTTCACGGACACCTGACTGCTGCTGTGGGCAGAGGAGCAGGAACCGCTCAAGGGCAGAGGCGGAGTGGAGGAGGGTGCCTGTGAAGGTGGAAGGGAGAAAGCGGCAGAAGCAGATAATGCACCTGATGGAGGAGGAAGAGGAGAAGGAGGGTGGCTTTGCTTTTGTGTGCTGCTGCTGCTTTTGCTCAGGTGGCCATCCCATTGCTGTTTGTGCCTTTTCTCCAGGTGCCTTCGTAAGGCACTTGTCCCTACGTGAGTGTTGGCCTTTCCACGGCTCAATTTTTGTTGGCAGAGCGAACAGATGGCTTTGGTCCGATCTGAGGCACACACATTAAAAAATTTCCACACCGCTGAGCCACCCTGGGATGTGGGCACTATGGGGACCTCAGCAGCTGATGCTGAAGGGCAAGTTGGCTGGCTGTACATAGGTGGCGATACATGGTGCCGGACTCTGCCACCAGCTGTTTCTGACGAAGAGCTGCCCCAGCTTCTTTCAGCAACTTCTCTCCTCCTACTACTCTCTGACTCCCCCTCTGAACTGTCCCCCTCTTCATCTCCTCTATTGGGAACATACAGAGGATCCCTATTACCGTCATCATCGTAGTCATCCTGCCCAGCTTCGCTTGCCTCAGACAAATCCAAACTTGCACCATCAGTAGGTCCTTCATCCTCCTGACACGTTACATCCATAGTGTTGCCGCGTAACTCAGACATATTAGCTGGTGAAAATTCATCTGGCTGTAACAACAATGGCTGTGCATCAGTGATTTCAACACTAAATAATTCTTGCGAAGTGTCAAATGCAGCGGAAGTGGTGCTAGTAGTAGCGCTGGTGGCTGAGCAAGATGAGGTGTTCTGTGTCGCTAAATACTCAACCACGTCCTGACAATCTTGGGAGGTGATGGGACGTGCCTTCTTCCGAGCACTGTACTGTGGGCCAGGTCCACACGAAATTACATTTACACGACCTCGCGCAGACCTGCCGGGTGGCCTTCCTCTGGCTCTGGCACTACCTCTTCCTCTACCTGTTTTGTCCATATCGGGTATGCACGGAGTGGTATATCACACTGCGTGCACTCACGTAGGTAGGTGGGTTCACTTAACTGCACAGGTATGCGCACTGATGCGGTGGGTTCACTAAACAGAACAGGTATACAGTGGCGGGTTCACAGAACAGGTATGCAGTGGCAGGTTCACTGAACACAACAGGTATGCAGTGGCGGGTTCACTGAACAGGTATACAGTGGCGGGTCCACGGAACAGAACAGGTATGCAGTGGCGGGTTCACTAAACAGAACAGGTATACAGTGGCGGGTTCACTAAACAGAACAGGTATACAGTGGCGGGTTCACAGAACAGGTATGCAGTGGCAGGTTCACTGAACACAACAGGTATGCAGTGGCGGGTTCACTGAACAGGTATACAGTGGCGGGTCCACTGAACAGAACAGGTATGCAGTGGCGGGTTCACTAAACAGAACAGGTATACAGTGGCGGGTTCACTAAACAGAACAGGTATACAGTGGCGGGTTCACAGAACAGGTATGCAGTGGCAGGTTCACTGAACACAACAGGTATGCAGTGGCGGGTTCACTGAACAGGTATACAGTGGCGGGTCCACTGAACAGAACAGGTATGCAGTGGCGGGTTCACTAAACAGAACAGGTATACAGTGGCGGGTTCACTAAACAGAACAGGTATACAGTGGCGGGTTCACAGAACAGGTATGCAGTGGCGGGTTCACTAAACAGAACAGGTATACAGTGGCGGGTTCACTAAACAGAACAGGTATACAGTGGCGGGTTCACAGAACAGGTATGCAGTGGCAGGTTCACTGAACACAACAGGTATGCAGTGGCGGGTTCACAGAACAGGTATACAGTGGCGGGTCCACTGAACAGAACAGGTATGCAGTGGCGGGTTCACTAAACAGAACAGGTATACAGTGGCGGGTTCACTAAACAGAACAGGTATACAGTGGCGGGTTCACTAAACAGAACAGGTATACAGTGGCGGGATAACAGAACAGGCATGCAGTGGCAGGTTCACTGAACACAACAGGTATGCAGTGGCGGGTTCACTGAACAGGTATACAGTGGCGGGTCCACTGAACAGAACAGGTATGCAGTGGCGGGTTCACTAAACAGAACAGGTATACAGTGGCGGGTTCACTAAACAGAACAGGTATACAGTGGCGGGTTCACAGAACAGGTATGCAGTGGCAGGTTCACTGAACACAACAGGTATGCAGTGGCGGGTTCACTGAACAGGTATACAGTGGCGGGTCCACTGAACAGAACAGGTATGCAGTGGCGGGTTCACTGAACAGGTATACAGTGGCGGGTCCACTGAACAGAACAGGTATGCAGTGGCGGGTTCACTGAACAGGTATGCAGTGGTGGGTTCACAGAACAGGTATGCAGTGGTGGGTTCACAGCACAGGTATGCAGTGGTGGGTTCACTGAACAGGTATACAGTGGCGGGTCCACTGAACAGAACAGGTATGCAGTGGCGGGTTCACTGAACAGGTATACAGTGGCGGGTCCACTGAACAGAACAGGTATGCAGTGGCGGGTTCACTGAACAGGTATGCAGTGGTGGGTTCACAGAACAGGTATGCAGTGGTGGGTTCACAGCACAGTTATGCAGTGGTGGGTTCAATGAACAGGTATACAGTGGCGGGTCCACTGAACAGAACAGGTATGCAGTGGCAGGTTCACTGAACAGGTATGCAGTGGTGGGTTTACAGCACAGGTATGCAGTGGTGGGTTCACAGCACAGGTATGCAGTGGTGGGTTCACAGCACAGGTATGCAGTGGTGGGTTCACAGCACAGGTATGCAGTGGTGGGTTCACAGAACAGGTATTCAGCCAGACAGGAACAAGTTAAGCCTAACTAATCTTTCCCTGAGAGACAGTCTGCAGCAGCTCGCCCTACTCTCACTAACGCAGGCAGCACACGAGTGACCGTAATGGCCGCCGCTGCCTGCCTTATATAAGGGGGGGTGGGGCTCCAGGGGCTAGTGTAGCCTAATTGGCTACACTGGGCCTGCTGACTGTGATGTAGAGGGTCAAAGTTGACCCTCCATGTGCATTATGGGGC